>NC_026004.2:84937396-85119896 GCF_000442705.2 Elaeis guineensis | reverse complement strand
TGGAATTATTTCAAACCATTGAAAAGTATTTCAATGATATTGTGATAGAGATCATAATATATCTCACTACCAGACAGAATAGAACCTATGGAGTCATGCACAAAAGAGATTTTTGACTAATCAAATAGTTGAATTACGATTATGAATTGTAACAGGATCTGATTATCAATTTGATTGATAATTGATCTAATGCAGATATTGCATTATGTAACTCGCTAAAGAGTTAGTGAGTTATAGGAGGATTAATTAGCAATAGGATTGCTAATTGATTCAATTTGATTGAACAATATGGCTTGTATCAAGTTTAATTTGATTGGATTTAATTTGACTCTTTGTGGGCTTGATTTGATTAACCCTATAAGGTTATAGGATAAACCCCAAAAGAATTGGATGATTAAACTCAGTTGAATTAGGATTTGAGTTTGACCTAATTTTTAATTAGACTAGGATGTATGTATTCCTAATTGGACAAGAATCTTCATTTTCATAGTGTACCAAATCCTAATAAGATTAGGATTAAAAATTAAGTTTGACTCAAGCACCAAGAAAGAGTCCAATTAGACCAAGACTCCTCCTCCAATTAGAAGACATCTAATCTAAATTAATTAAGCTCTAAATTAGATTTAAATTTTTATTTATTTGAGTCTAATCTGGTCCTAATATGATTAAAATTTATTGATATTTTATTGAGATTAAAACAGCCATCTAATGATAGAGTCCCATATGTTTTAAACTCTTTTATTCCATGTGCCAATAAGGACTCCACACCACATTCTTTTTGTGCACCCAAAATAGTCCACTCCCTACCAGATTTTTGATGCCAAAACTCCCTTCTTTTGTGCATGTAATAAGCCCCTTAAGACCCCTTTCTACCATGTGAAACCTGAGTGGAAATAATTTTGATATGGGTGGCATCTAAATTGGAAGAGTCCTAATAGTTTTGGACTCTTTCTTCTATTCAAATTAGGACTTCTTTTGGCCTATTTAAACCAGCACCTGTGGGACGGTTTGGGGTGATTTGTGATTAGGTTTGACACCCAAAATCCAAGGGTTGTGTGCATGGAGAAAAGCAAGGGAGAAGGGGGCGGCGTCCATGGTTTAGGCATGAGGTAAGTTAGAAGAAATCCCTTCTTTCTTACATTGGTTGTTATGACAACCTCTTCTCTATCTATTATCCATGTTTAGACATGGATGTCTCCTCCCCTCTTTGTCCAAAATTTGGACAAAATTCCTATATCTCTATTGTAAAGATTTAGTGCATAAATTTTAGGAAGAAAAGAGAAGAAAGGGTTCTTCTCATGATCTCTAGTGTAGAGATCAAGATCCTCTATCTTCTTGTTCTCTAAGAGTGTCCTAGGAGAAAAGAAGATTTTCAACCATCAAGATGCAATCTCTGCAAGAAAACTAGCATCTCAGTGAAATCAAAAGGCTTCTAATTAGATCAGAGTCTCGTGTGGATATCCATAGAAGTCGGACGCTCGTGCGGCTAGAAAGAACCTTCAGAAGACATCCATGATCATCTGTTCGTATTGAAGATTGATCCATATCCAGATATATTTTATGTTTATTTTTATCTATTTAATTTCTGTATCTGAATCTTATCTCACATATGATGATCTTGTTATGGTTTGAAGATATGATCTTATGCATGTTTAGATTAAATTAAATTTAATCTGAAAATTTTTAAAATTTCACTACGTACTTATTATGTAAAATCATGCGTACATGAAACCATAAAACTCCAACACACATGTCTAGGTTAGTTAGGTGAGTTCTCTTTTGTGCCATGAAGAGTCAAAGGCAAGATCTCAAGTGTTGAGTTTGTGAAGAGAGGAAGATCAAGTGTTGATCTAGGATCCAAAAAGGCTATCAAGAAGGATGATCCAAAATTAATCCCAATGGATACCTGTAAAGGCTGGACACGTGCACGGCTCAACAGTGAACCTCCTTCAGATCTATATTTTTCAGATCATAGTGTTCATCTATCTGCGCAAGATGATAAATGGTTTATCACAATCTTTTGTATACTAATTTTCTGCTTGTTAATCTGATTTAGATCTATGATCGGATATAAGATCGGTTTAATTTTTTGAATTCCACTATCTCTTGGGTTAATCGATCCGATATGCAATCCGATCCTTCAACTGGTATCAAAGCCAGATTGTTGTGATCATAGATCTTGATTAGATTTATTTTTAGATGAGATCTGTAGTTTGTTGTAGATTTAAAAGGAGTTTTAAATTGGATCAGCATGTTTATATATATATATATATATATATATATATATATATATATATATATATATATATATATATATATATATTTGCATATGAGATATATAGATTAAATCATGCATATGAGATATGTAGATTTAGTTTGTTTTCTAAGTAGCATAGTACTTGAAATGGGTATATCACCATGGCCATCCGATCATAAGAGAAAGTAGAGATTAAAATCTCTCTCTTATCCAATCAACAGATTCTCTTATGGTATATAGAGGTGCTGCTTACTGCAAAAAGAGAAAAAACTTAATTTTCTATAAAATCATGATCCAAAAACCTTAGGATCTTTTGTTTTGATGCATGTTTAAGTTGTTTAGATTTGAAAAAATTATTTCTTATCTAAACTAGAACTTTAATGATGCATAAATATTTTTAAAATATTATTATCTGTGGTTGACATGCCTGTGGAGTCGACTCGAGACCCTGATGAGCCAGCTTGATTTGCAGATGAGTCGACTCAATTGCATAGGCTGAGGCTTACAGGTTTTGTTCGTCACTATCGAGCCAACTCGATCTCAACATTGAGCTAACTCACTGTGATGAGTCGACTCGAATCCAGGATGAGTCGACTCATTTCTGAGAAATAGATTTTTGTATGAGATACAAAATGAAATGTAGTTTAGATTTGAAAATATTTTAACATCTAAACTAAATTCATGCTCATAATATACTTAATTAAAAATTAAGATATGAAACTAAAAGATTTAAATTGAGAATTTAAGATCTAATTCATTATAAAACATGGGGTTATGGGTGTGGATAGCTCAATTAGGTCTAATTTAAGCAGTTGATCAAATTGAATCAAAAATTGATTAAGACTGGGTCAAGTATACTCATGACCAACCCAATAGTTGTAAATTGATCAGATCGATTAATAGCCATATATTGTCGATCAAATCTAAGACCTAATTTGGCTCAGTGGTTCGAACCCGAGTCTAGACTGACCTATTCAATTCTCATTGATCAATTGATGTATAAAGCAAGTTTGAATCATGATTTTTAATTGAGATCATGCTTATCTGACCATAAACAAATGGTGTCTAAGGCAAGTATCTGCAACTCTCCCAACGATTATACTTACCCGGCCAAGTTGGGCGATTAAGTTTTGAATTGGGTTGCCATATAATTCGAGCTAGCCCATGCCACTAGGTTAGTCATAACTGTTATGACTAATTAAGGATGAGACCTAAATCTAAATCTTTCTATGAAATATTAAGTCTAGTGATCTTTCATTGTTGTAGTTGTGCGGCTCTTCTGGGTGTTGACTGTTCTTGACTGGATATAATAGTTTAGTTATATCAAGAAAGATGCAACCACATTATTGGCATGAGATGCTGTGGGGTGGAGACGGGATTGGTCTCAATATTTTGGATATGGTGAGGGTCCCAATGATGGCTCCATTTTAAGTTAACAGTGGGTCTGACTTAACTAAAGAGTGGGCCAATATTTCGGATATGGTGAGGCTCTATGAATTAAAAATCAAAGTTGGTTATAACCTATTTGAAAAAATATTGGATAAGAGTTGTCCACTAATCGACTGATCGATCATCAAGAACTATTAGGTGAGGTGGTGAGTCAATCGGTGAGACCACAGCACCTACTAAAATCCTTAATCATGAAGATTTTGATTCTCTATCCGACGAGTGTAGGGATCCGAGAAAAATTATGAAAACCCAAATTTATTTTAAAAATAAAATTTTTAAAATAAATTGGTTAAGTCAATTACAAAATCTAACTAAAAATTTTGATTTTCTATAAAAAATCATATCTGCTTACAAGCCCCTAGCCCAGATCCTAAAGACCAATAGGTTGATCGGACCTAACTTTAAGGATTGGCTCCAAAATTTAAAGATTATCTTGAATTTTGAGAAAATTGGCTATGTACTTGACCAGGACCTTGCCCCTCTTCTAACTCATCCAACTGCTAATCAGAGAGTGTCTCTTGATAAATGGTTGGATGATGACAATAAAGTAAGGTGCTATATGTTGGCCTCGATGTCTAATGAATTACAGCACTAACATGAAGACTGTCAGGGATATTCTAGTCCACTTGTAAGAGTTGTATAGTGAGTAGAGCTGTGTAACTTACTATGAAGTATCTAAGCGACTCTTCAAGATGAAAATGTATGATGGGTAGTCAGTCCACGAGCACTGTCTGACAATGATCAAGGATCTAGAGGAGCTTCAGATACTCAGAATATCGATGGATAAAGAGTCGTAGATTGATCTCATTCTATAGTCTCTTATAAATTCATATGGATAGTTTATAGTAAACTTCTATATGAATAAAATCCAATGCACCATTTATGAGTTGGTCAACATGTTGGTTACAACTGAGAAAATTTTGGAAAGTTCAAGGGACTCTGTACTTGTTGTGGAGTAGACTTCTTCCAAATGAAAGTCGACTGGAAAAAAGAAAAAGTCTACAACGAAGCAGAAGGTGGAGCGCCAGAAGAAGGAGAAAAAATGGTTCCGAAGAAGAAGGCCGTGGAGAAAGGAAAATATTTTCATTATGTCACTGACAGCCATTAGAAATGGAACTGTTCCACTTATCTGACGAGTTTGAAGAACAAGAGGGAAGGTGGACCTTCTGAAGGTATGCTTGTTATAGAAACAAAACTAATGATTTCTTCTGCATCCAATTGGATGACTGACCCTAGATCTAGTGCTTATCTGTGCACTTCTTTATAGGATCTTGAGGATAGTAAAAGATTGAGGAAAGGTAAAATGACCTTACATCTTGGGAATAGAGCAAAGGTTGCTGTTGCTGCCATGAGGACATACCCTCTTCGACTACCGTCAGAAATATTTTGTTCTTGAGAGACTGTTATTTTGTACCTGCTACAAGCAAAAATCTTATTTATGTCTCTTGTCTAATGCAAGATGACTATATAATAAATTTTTATAAAGATCACTATAATATATTTTTTGAAAATAATAAAATTAGAAGTGGTTTTCTTATCAATGGTCTCTTTTAGTTACATGTTGATATATCTGTGAACTATATTGAGCAAAATGTAAATGCCATAGGATCTAAATGATCTAGAAATAATATTAACCTAAAGTACTTATGGCACCTAAGGCTAGATCACATTGGAGAAGACAGGATTAATAAATTAGAGAAAAGTTCAAAGAATTCATACATGAAGTGGAGAAAGAAACTAAAAAGTCTCTTAAGGTTCTCCGATCAGATCGAGGAGGTCAATACCTTAGTAAAAAATTTTTAGCTTATCTCAAGGAATATAGTATAATCTCATAGTAGACTCCACCTGAAATGCCTCAACTCAAATAAATTTTAGAATGAAGAAATCAGACCCTTTTAGATATGGTTCGTTCCATGATAAGCTTCACAGACCTTCCTATTTTTTTCTTTAGGGACATAGTCTGCTTATAGCTATTTATATACTGAATAGGATTTCTTCTAAAATTGTTCCTACCATACCATATGAGATATGGTATGGTAAGAAATTGAGTCTGAATCATCTCAAGATTTTGGGTTGTCCGGCCCATATCAAGCGATAACAAGCGAATAAGTTAGAAACTAGATCCCTTAAAGCTCATTTTATTGAATATTCTAAGGAGTTTTTAGGATATTATTTCTATCTTCTAGAAGACCATAATGTGATTATAAGTCGACATGCAATCTTTCTTGAAAAATAATTTATTTAAGATAGAGACATGAAAAGATAGATTGGACTCGAGGAGAAAGTCTCTGAAGAGCAACGAGCCTCGAAAACTGTGGAACCAATTCAGTTAGAGCCAATCCATGCACCTCCTCCTCCTCCACCTCATAAGTCTAGTAGATTTTTCGTCCTCCTGAGAGGTACTTAGGTATTATCTCAGAGGATATAAAGAAAATATTCCTCATGAAAAATGGGGTACATGGAGATGACTCAAAAATCTATAGCGGATGATATCAGATAGTGATTTTGAGAAATGATTAGAGGCAATGAAGTCAGAAATTGACTCAATGCACTCAAATCGAGTCTGAACCTTAGTGGATCTATCTAAAGGTATTGTACCAATTGGGTGTAAATGGTCTACTAAAGAAAGATTGGTACAGATAGAAAGGTAGAGATTTTTAAAGTCAGGCTTGTGGCGAAAGATTATAGTCAGTGCGAGGGCATTGACTATCAAGATACCTTCTCATCTGTGGTCATGCTTTGGTCCATTCGCATATTACTTGCCATTGCAGCATATTTCAACTACGAAATATGACAAATGGATGTAAAAATAGCTTTTCTGAATGGATATCTTGAAGAAGATATCTATATGGAACACCCACTTGGTTTCACTTTCAATGATGGTGATCACAAGATTTGCAAACTGCAAAGGTCTATTTATAGACTCAAGCAAACATCTTAGAGTTAGAATACTTATTTCAATGATGTAATCAAATCTTTTAGTTTTATTAAAAATTATAAGGAGTCATGTGTATTTAAAAAAATTAGTGGGAGTGCTGTCATTTTTCTTGTACTGTAAGTGGATGACATCCTCCAGATTGAGAATGATGTTTCCATGTTAACCTTGATCAAAATTTAGTTGTCCAAAAAAATTTTTATAAAAGATCTAGGAGAGGCAGCCTTTATTTTGAGGATCAAGGTCTATAGAGATAGATCCAAAAAGATGTTAGGATTGTCACAAAAGATGTATATTGAGGAGGTACTGAAGAGGTTCAGCATGAAAAACTTCAAGAGGCAACTTGTATCCTTCAGACATAGTATCCATCTTTCTAAGAAAATATGCTCCAACACACCAAAAGAGATAGAATGCATGAGCAAGATCTCTTATGCTTTGGCTATAAGGAGCCTCATGTATGTCATATTTTGTACACGATCTGAATTGCCCATGCTATGAGTGTCAGAAGCAGATATCAGCCGAATACAAGAGAAGAGCATTGGACTTTTGTGAAATGTATCTTTAAGTACTTAAGGACTAAGGATATATTTTTGATCTTTGGCAATGGAGATCTGAGGGTGCAAAGATATATTGATTCAAACTTCATGTCTGATATTGATGATCGAAAGTCAACATCAGGCAGTATTTTCTTATACAATAATGGTACTGTAAGTTAGAAGAGTTTCAAGTAAACTGTTATTGCAGACTCCATGAAAATGGAGTACATCGTAGCATCAAAAGCTGCAAAGGAGGCATTTTGGTTTAAGAAGTTTATTGCTAAACTAGGTGTGATACCATCAGATGCCATTCTACTTTACTACGACAACAATGATGCCATAGTCCTGGCTAAGGAGTCGAGATCTCATCAGAAATCCAAACATATCGAGCGACGGTTCCATCACATCTGTGATTATTTCGAGAAGGGATACATCGAGGTGAAGAGAGTTGACTCCATGGATAATATGACTGATTCACTGATAAAGTAATTGAGCCAGCAAAAGATTGAAGCCCATTTTGAAAAAATTGGACTTAGATTTGTAGCCAATTGATTTTAGTACAAGTGAGAGTTTGTTAGATGCATACCCTAGAAGCCAGATTAGCCGATGCTTGTAAAACTTTCTTAAGATATAATTTATAAAATTAATTTTTAAATTAATAAAATTTAGATTATTATCCATTCACATTTGGATTTATTATGTCTGTGAATCATCCATTAAGTTAATGGGTATGATAACACATGTTCTAAAGAGTTGAGAATTTGAGACATATGTTATTATTAGTTAACTCATAAACTGCTCCTGATTATAGGATCATCATGAGAATGATGATTGATCTAGAAAGATTGGTACATGATTGCTTCCTTTGAATAGATGAGTCTTGAATCTACGGTGTAGAGACACCGAAGCAAAAGTACAAGTGCTTGTTAAGAACAAGAGTACTGAGCATGATCAATTCAGAGTAGTCATAAAAATATCTACCTTCTCATCAGTGACATAATTTTAACTGCAGAAGTGTATTTAGTTCTTTGATCTGAGATGCATCGGTAGTTTACCTTGAGGGGGCTGTAGTTTAACTACACCATAACTCGATCTCTCAACCATATAGAGCCTTGAGGTATATATTGGCTACAATATGTTCATTGTAAAAATTAGATTACTTCAAGATGGGATCTATTAACCTCGATAGAAGAGGAGTAGTCCTATGTAGATCATGAGATTGAATCTTAAAGCTCATGGCCATGGCAGTGTGAATGATGAAAAGGTTTTTTCATAAGGTTTCACATCAAACTCAAATCGATTGATTCTAACATATGATTGGGATAAGATTTGATGAGTTATCCTTGACTTCTGCCTTATTGAGACTCATGACAGAAGAATCGAATCATACGGTAACTGCATCTTGAGGTTTATCTCTTCAGTTCTACTAGCTTATCGCTACATATTGCTAGATGTCACTGATGGATTATAAGAGCTTACTAGGATCATAATGGATCAAAGATTCTTGATGGGTATGAGTTGAAATCATTCCAACTCATTGCAAGAAGTTTCAATGATACTATGATGGAGATCATTGTATATCTTACTATCAGACATAATTGAACCTATGGGGTCACACAATAAAAAGTTTAATCTTAGATTGATCCAAATGGGCTTGTGAAGTCACAATTGGATTAGGATTTGATGAAATCCTATTGGGTTTAGGTGCACCATGCTAGCACATGGTTAGATCCAAATTCTTCTCTAGACTTGATTTCTTATTAGATAAGATTTAAATCAAGTCAATAGTCTTAATCCTTACCTAATCTATTTGGGTCAAAAGGGGCACCATATTGGGCACCTCAATTGGATTGGGTCGAGTCAATTAGTTGGCTCATTTCCTCTTTTTCTCCTATGACTTGGCGCAGAAGTTTTGGAAAAAATCAAGTAGGGTACATGCCACCTCTTGATAAGATCAAGAAGAGCACATGCCTTATGCATATGGCACATGAAATAACATGGAGAAGTGAGAGGGGCACATGCCTCTCTCTGATTTCAGCTTGTAGAGGAAGAAAAAAGGCACACACCCCATCTCTCTCTTGCTTGGATGAGGATAAGTGGCTGCCAAGTGTTGGCACCTACTTCACCTTTCTATTTGGGAGAGATGACATTTCCTTTTAGATGGATTTGTTTAGGAAGAAAATCTGAATAAAGGAAATATATTGTTATGAGATAATAACCAACCATTTTATCCCATTTGGTTGGAATTTTGAATTTAAATCAAGGGTCTATAAAATGGACTGCCTTTAAGGTTTGTAAAGAGAATGAAAATTTGATTTTCATACATCATATCCTTATGTTCACGCCCCTTCTACCTCTACTCTCTAATCCATGCCTAAAGTAGTTAGGCATTCCCATCTCCACATGCCTAAGTTAGTTGGGCAAGTTCTCTTTTATGCTAAGAAGAGTCAAAGGTGAGATCTCAAGTGTTGAGTTCGTGGAGAGAGGAAGATTAAGTGTTGATATAGGGTCCAGAAAGGCAATCAAGAAGGATGATCCAAGGTTGATCCCGGTAGATATCTGTAGAGACCGGACACATGCATGGCTTAATAACGAACCTCCTTTAGATCCATATTTTTCAAATCATGGTGTTCATCTACCCGCACATGGTGATAAATGGTTTATTACAATCTTTTGTGTGCTGATTTTCTTCTTGTTAGTCTGATTTAGATCTATGATCGAATGTCGGATCGATTTAATTTTTTGAATTCCGTTGCCTTTTGGGTTAATGGATCCGGTATGCAACCCGATCCTTCATGAGGCTATAAAGAAATTTTTGTAGTTGACATACTAGGCATCACCTAGAAACAAAAATCTAAGAGGAGTCATATAGATCTTCTCATATAAATCACCATGAAGAAAGACGTTATTAACATCTAATTGGCATAATTGCCAATTCTTGGCTGTGGCAACTGCCAAGAGACAACAAACCATTGTTAATTTGGCAATTGAAGCAAAAATTTCATTATAATCAAATCCATTTATTTGCGTATAACCTTCAGCCACAAGATGAGCTTTATATCACTCGATTGAACTGTCAGCCTTATATTTGATTTTGTAAACCTAATGAGAGCCAATGGGTTTTCTACCAGATGGGAGGTGTATCAGAGATCAAGTCCTATTATGCTCAAGAGCCATAAGTTCAGCCTCTATGGCAATTCTCTAATTTAGATCTTGCATAGCTTGGAAATAGGTATGGGGTTCACTGTGAGTGGTTATGGATAAAAGGAAGACTCAGTATATATCATTAAATATGAAATTGGATGTATAGTAAGAAATAGGATAGGCCTTACTAGAGCTTATCGAGTTGGCCGAGGAGTCCAGTGATATAGCTATGCTAGGAGCATCAACAATATTATCTACTAGTTGTAAAGGTTGTCTGTATTTCCGATATGGTCGAGAGTTAGGAGCATTAAGGGATGGGGGCTGGTTAAGGGAGGGAACAATGGGCTCGACCTCAGATTGGGTCGGGTCTAGATCTATTTGGCCTATGGCTGGAGCAGGTTGGGCAAGATCAGATGGAGCTATGGTAGGTTGAGCCGATGTTGAATTGGGCTGAAAAGAACCTAACTGTGGTAAGCTAGATAGGTCAGCTTGTATCGAAGCTGGATTGGACCGAATAAGGCCCAGCTCCAGTAAGTGGGATAGGTCTATTGAAACTGAGACTGGGTTGGGCCTAATGAGGCCCAATTCAGTTGGGACTGTGTCTAGGTTCAAAGGAAGATCATCAAAATTTGGTTGGGAAAGCTAGTCGAGATGGTATTTATGAAAAGAGAAAGTATTTTCATGAAAAATAATGTCACGAGAAGTGAATTTTTTTTGGATTTGAAGATAAAAAATGCCATATTCCTTTTAACTGAGAAGATACCCAACAAAAACACATACATGGGACTGTGGTTCAAACTTATCATAACTACTTTTATGCACATAGCAAAGACTACCGAATATTCGTAAATGATCATAAGATAATGTTTTATGAAAAAGAAGTTCATAGGGACTTTTCCCGTTAAGCTTAGAAGATGGAGTTAAATTGATTAAATAAATGGTAGTTAAAATATATTCACCCCAAAAAGTCACGGATAAGTTTGCTTGAAATCAAAGGACATGCACAACATTTAAGAGGTGTCGATGTTTACGCTTGACGATTTTATTTTATTATGGGGTCCCTACGTAAGAAGTTTGAAAAATAATTCCATATTCTAAGAGGAATGATTTTAACAGACCAGCTATGAATTCTTGAGCATTATCACTACAGACTTTCTTAATAATATCATCAAATTGATTAAAAATCATGGCATGAAAATTAATAAAGTATTGATAAGCATCAGATTTTGTAATAAATAAATCCATGTGGCACAAGTGCAATCATCAATTATAGTAAGAAAGAAGTGTGCTCCCATGTGTGATAGAGTATGATATGGTCTCCAAATATCAATATGAATTAAAAAAAAGAAATTGAAGATTTATTAGTACTAAGAGATAAAGGTTTGTGCATTTGCTTAGCATGATGACAGATATCACAATAATTATTTAAGAAATCAAAATATTTATTGGCAAGAAAGGGTACTAATTTTAAATTCTTATAGGAACAATATTTTAACTGCATGTGCCAAATATCGGGAGAGGCAGCAACTTTATTGACAGAGATAAACTTTATTATCGATCCCTTGAAGTAGTATAGATCATTCCAAAATTTATCCAGACCAATCAGCTTTCTCATAGCATGGTCCTGCAAGACACAAAATGAAGGAAAAGATGAAACAACACAATTATGATCATGGACTAACTTGCTAATGAAAATAAGGTTGCAAGTAAAACTGGATGCATATAGTGTTTGTCGTAGGATGATGTTATCGATCAAACAAACGTCCCTGAAAAATTTAATAAGTAAGTTTGTTCCATTAGGTAAAGTGATGGACAAAGGCTCATAAAGAGGCTGATTATTATGTAAAGCAAACTTACTAAAAGTTAAGTGATCTAAGGCACCACTATCAAGAATCCAAGTATGCTTAAAGGAAGGGTTAATGGAAGCCTTACCAATAAAGTTTATAGAGCTATTGAGTTTTATCTTGGCCAAGAAGGAAAGGAATTGCTGATATTGTACGAAATTGAGGTTTGGAAGTGGAGAGCTCAGTTCAGCCGACTATTTTGCAGTAGATAGCCAACTGAGCTATTGCTGAGTGGCTGTTGTTGTGGATTGTTGAGCAACAAAATTTATCTTGGCTCTCCCTCTTTGGTCGCCATCGGAGCTACTGCTACTGCGCCCTTAGGTTCCCATTTGGCTTTTGAGTTGCCAATCGGATAGATATCCATGCAATTGAAAACAACAATTGCATGTGTAACCTATTTTCTTGCAATGATTATAATGCACCTGCTTCTTATTCTTGTCATGAGCTTGTCCAACAGTAGAGAGAGCAACTAGTGCAATCCCCTTCGGTTGTAGAACATGAAATCCTACACTGGCTCATTGCTTCTCACCACAGATAAGAAGTGAAAACATCTTATTCATGATTGAGATGGGCTCCATGTTAAGTAGCTAGTCATGGAGGGAGTCATATGAGGTTCTAAGCCCATATAAGAACTAATGCAGATGTTCCTCTTCTCTTTATATCTGAAGTGCCTTTGCCTGTTCACACTAGCATGTGGGCACTCTTGAGTAGGCAGCAAGTTCTTCTCATAAAGTATGAAGTCAGACATAGTAGGAGGCGATTGACATATCGTCGCCTTGCCGAAGGCTCCAAATTCAAGTCTTGAATTCATGAATATAGGGGGCGTTGCCTTAGGAGTACCTTTCTTCAAGATCGAGTTAGATGGCCCGAGCGCTATCCATGAAGGAGATGTTATTGTAGACCTCTATAGAAACAGAACTGAAGATCCAGGATATGATCATTGAGTTACAAGTATCCCACAAAAATTGATTGGATGATCCATCTGCTTGTCGTTGGTGCGAGCCATTTATGAAAACAAGCTTCTGCTTAATTAGCACATAGGGCTGTGAGCATTGCCCTATGCCAATTGGGGTAGTGACTTCGGTGAGAAGGGAAGAAACAATAGCATGGCCTATGTTATCAGAAGGTAAGATGTAGTATGGAGAAGATGGGCCATGAGCCGCAATGAGTCACATGACCTATGGAATCTAGATGGGATCGGTCTCGGTAGATATGACCAATGGTGAGAAGGTGGAGGTCGACAAGCAATAGTCCGGCAATTACTTGCCGAGAAGATAATAACACCTTCAAAGGAACCTTGCCAAATGTGGTGATAGTGGGAAGAAAAATCGGCAATATCTTACCATAAGAGACCTAATCGAAAGAGGATGATTCGATTTGCTCTGATACTATGTAAAAATTTGAATGTAGAAAAATGATTTTGAAAAAAAATATTGTGAAAACTTTCTCTCACATAATATAGTAAGGAGATCATCTATATTTATAATTGAAAATATACAAGAGATTTACAATTGTAATCATATAAAGATAGAAAGAAATAATAAATGATCATTATCATACAAAGATAGAGATGGATCCTAGGATCTTTTTTCTGTTCAAAATTTAAAATTCAAAATATTGCCTAATAAAACACATCATGACTAAGTAGGCCATTACATTCTTGTATTTATATGAAAAGAAAGGTTGGCATTTAAATCTACAACAACCTCGTGTTAATAAATACATTAGCAATAGATACTATAGATTATTAGATATAAAATCAAGTTTTTTTTTTCAGTTTATAAATCTGTAGCATTAACATAAAAGTTTAGATATTATTTTGAGTATTTATTGTTTAAGATTTATGATAGTGTGAGAAACAAGAAATATATGAAAATCTAATATAGGCAAAACGGAAATCTTCATGCATGGGTCCCCAACCATGAGGTAACTCTCAATGAATGTTTTCTCTTATTAAAAAAGCTGCCAATGCTTTCAAATATGTGGTACCATATTTGATACATTTTTGTTGGATGGAGATGAATTGAGTTGTTAAAAGCTGTGTTTACTAACCTATTAATTAATTTACTGATCTAAGGGCCCCATGTTAGTGAAGCACAGAATAAACACAAACACCTTGGAGGTTGGCTTTCCCTTAGTATTAAATGACTTGTTGGTTGAAGGGAGTTTATCCAATCCCTTGTATCAAGGGAGAACATGAAGGCTATTTCCTTTATTAATTTCTAAGAGAGCAAAAGGAATAGCAAAGGTGGTCAAGGTCCTCATGATGGGGACAAGGATCACCATGACGATCGACCTTGATGATGAACAAGATATTGAGCTCTGGTGGTGGCTTAAGGTAGATTCAAGTGAGATAAAGCAAAAAAATTGATTGACCAATGCAAGTTCAGCTAACATGGACATGACAATGAAAATTAAACCTCAAAATAGGTACAGTTAACATCACTTAGATGATTTGTTCGTTGGTGTTTGACTGCTTGATTATTGTTACGAGTAGGTGCTAATCCACCCATACCTATGTTAGTTGTAACTGTATCAATAGATAATATAAAGCTGATGTCGTGGCAGTTATGTTATAATTGGTCCATTAGACAAAAGTGATAGCTCTAGAGAATCTAGGATCGAAAAAGGAATTACTAGTTAACACAATAGATCATTATTAGGCCATCAGAATGTTGAAAACCTGCCTGCTGCATTGCATTACTTTTGTGCTATATAGTGAAAAATCCTAGCCACTATGACAGCATATAGGCTTATAGCAACAAAAAAGGGGGAAAAAATCAATCTTATAAGCATTCCATAGTTACATGGTGTTGTTTAATTACATTTAATAACATAACCATGAAGATCAAACATAATAATTTATAAAGATAAACGCAACAAGTTTTTTTTGGTAGAACTCTTAAAATTGTGAATATGTGAGAGGATGGACACCATGGTTGTTACATAACATTTTTATGATGGTCGACGTATATAATGGCCTGTATTTTATGAGCCACTGAATGTGTTTGTAATATAACATGGGTGTCTCAATACTGTTGTAGTGACCACTGTAACATCATAACTATAATATAAAAGCTTCTATTTGATCATGACTGAAAACCTTATTAATTGAAATGTTTCAATCGTCTTTGGCTGAGTAAGGTGTCACCGTGCCACACAAATTCTGCTATTATTTCCTATCGTTCATAAAAATAAAGTTTTAGCAACATTTTGAAGTTGACATGTATTCGGCTAGTGGAGCTCCCATGTTTCTTAAAGAGAAGATTCTATGACCTTTAAATGAATTTTGATGTAGTATTTGTCTCTTTTTTTTGCATAATTAATTCTTGCAATTGCACTTTTGGTGGCAAAGCAAGGTAGCAGAAATGTACTACTAATGGTTATGTCTTTGAAGAATGTAAAGATACAAGCCTAAAAATCTTCAAGGTTATAATGAAGCTAGAAAAGTTGTAATGCTTGAGAATCCCAGCCAAAAAAGCTAGACAAAAGATGCAATTTAGATTAATTTCTATATAAGCATCCAAAGTCAATCCATTGCATAGTCCATGTGGAACTAAATACACACCAAGGCTCTCACATACTTTTCTCATTAATTTAAACTCTTTCTTGCAACACTAAGGATCCCAATCAATTTAAATCCAATCGCAAATATCATAAATTAAATTATAGTACCATGATTAGCTCATGGTCAACTCTAATGTGCTCGTAATATAGTCTACAGATCATAGGCCAGGTTCCTTTGATATCATTTATAACAATCCAAGATCTCCTTCAAAAACTTACTGAGAAGTATTATTTAGATTTTTTGATTTTATATCTAAGATCTATCTAGCACATAGCTAATATGAGACTCAACAGATACTTGCACAACTCCTCGTAAAAATATGTTAATGAAACTTTCTAAAAATATGGTTGCACATTTTTCAGCAACTCAGAGCAACTAAATGAAATATATTTTGCTATGGCATTATCTCAAGAACTTTTTGAGTTAATTTTACAAAACATATGCCATTTATCAACCGGACGGCACAAAGTACTTAGGGTTAGTCCAGTAGTCCTGGGTTGATCCACCTGAATAATTTCTCTTAAGAGCATGGATCTTTTTCTTAAGCCAATGTATGTTCTTAACTCATTGCACTGCAATGAGTACTTTCATTGATTTTATGGCTGATACCATATTTCGTGAGAAACAAGGAGATCAATGTCTTCCAAAACAAACTAGAAGAAAAGCAATCAGCAACATTTTCAAAAGCTCAGATATACTGAGCTTTCATCTGTTATATATCCATAAAACTCAGCAACCAAGTTCTGACTTTTGCTATCAAAAAAACCAAGTTCTGACTTTGTGATCAAACTGTAATCCACAAGCCTCAAAATAAAAATAAAAATAAATAAAGCAAAACAGAGATATTCACAACATTGGTCGGCATTTAAATCTTTCATGGATGCCAATATCCATACTAGTGGTTCATAAAAATCATATGTAATGCCTAACCCTCCTTTCATTAAAGCATAGACATGGAAACAAAGAAGTAAACCAGCCAACCAAAATGATTGAAACAAGAAAAATAGAGCAGGGGAAAATAAAAAAGCAAAAATAACGTTGCCATGCCATTCTTCTTCCTCCACCATTGCAACATTTTATTATAAGAAATGGCTCCTAATTAATTAAATCACTCTGTGGGCTAACGTTGGGGATTTTCCTTGGGCTCCTCTAGCATCATCCACCGCACCTGACCTCAATGATAACATCACATAGGTCTTTCTCGGAAAATAATAATAATAATAATAATAATAACATCACATAGGTCAGCCACCCTGAGCTCATTCCCTCTGACAAATTGGGCCAAATGGGAGGGCTAGGATTCATCTGGGTCCCATCTAATGTTTTTTCTTTTTTTTTTTTTTTTGGTATTAAGGGTCCCATCAAATGCAACTAAGCTTCGCCTGACCCTAATTTCTTTTGATGAAAAACCTAACGCTAAATTGTGTTTCCTTCTTTGCCTCCCAGTCCCAGCCTGAAAATCTAATACCGTTGAAGCCTAAGCCTAATCGTGCTCTCCCCCCTCCCCCCTTTGCTGACGTGTCAAACCCTTCCTTGCACTTCAAGAATCCTAGAATCCCCAAAATAGCTTCCTTCCCCGCGCCACGTGTCAGAAGTACACCTAACCCTTTGAACCCGCGTTAAAACAACCTATAGACTTCCCAAAATAGCCTGCTTCGCTCTTTCCATCCGCACACGTAAATAATACTGATAGGAGAATCATGGGAGTAAAAATATTTTGCATGCAAGATATGGTACGTTTATTTTGTAGGTTTCAAATAACGGTGTTACAACGGCCATTATAACAAATCTGGCCACCACCATTAAAATAAATAACGTGTAAAATATCAGGGCAATATTTTATGCTAATCCCTTTTTTTTTTTCATTATAATGGACCATTATTTTACTTGTACCTCCATTTCAATAAACAGTATTTTATTTAGAATTTCAATTGTTTTCGTAAAATTTTTCTGTAAAAGTGATTGTACTGTTCAAATAATATATTTATTTTATTTAATTTAAAAAGACAGGTAACAGCATTTTATTTCATTCTTTCGTTACGGCACTTGTTGCAATAACCGCTATCCCAGTATTTATTTTAATATTAAAAATATGAAAACTTGCTTTTTTAAGGCCAATAACTGCCACTACAAGTTGGTATAATGGTCAATAATAATTATAACATTATTCGATCGAAAAAAAATATACTTCAACTCAATCCCAAAATAAATAAATAAATAAATAAAATTTAAATTCCTCATCTTGTTTTTCTGTCAATTAAAAAATGAGCTATATAATCGAGATTCGTCCATCTCTGATTCAGGCTAAATTTCTCTTTCTAACTTTTGAAAAGATATTTATCCTTATATGGTGGGATCGGATTCAACTTTGAACTAGTGAGACTCTTTTATTCAAAATAAATATATTTAATAAAAATAATTTAAATAAAAATTAAAAATATGAAAAAAATAGATCTCGATTACTGCATCAATTTTATTTTCTATCATTCTATAAAATTTTTTGGGATTGAAAATTATGTTTGATTAAAATTTTATCCAAAATTTTTTTTTTTGATTTGATCGATGCCATTTTAGATTCCAAATAGAGAATTTAGGCCCGATCTCTTGTATCGGTTTTTCTATAAAGAAATGCTGTCACAATAATAATCTCCAAAAACTATTCAATTTTTTTAAAAAATAATCATCGAATTGAATGTCATTTGTCCACGTTATAACCATGGAAGTTTAATTTGTGATTTGGCTTCACGGTACAGCGGACCTTATTTATGGACCCCATCTTATTCTACCCATGGTAGCTAAAATAGTCCGCGTGGAGTTCAATGATTGTTGTGGATCATGGTAGGAGGCCATTATAGCATGATAGCACCGTATTTATTACTATGCTTTGAGACGGGTTGTTTTTATTTTTGGTTAAGCACTATAATTAACATATGGATTAAGTTGAATTGACTAGCTAGTACTAAAAAGTAGTTGAGGATGAGGCCAATGTAAGGAGGATGCGTCTCCCATGCACAAAGCCTTGCCATGGTCTTTTTTCTTATTTAAGCTCAGAACCCTATTGATCAAATCCACTCATCTCCCAGCCAAAGCCGAAACTAATTTCAAATCCTCATCTCGGTCGTTTCTTCCCTTCTAAATACTTTCTGCTTCTCTTTTGCCGGAAGTTTGCTAGTCATCTCATCTTGAAAACCCTACAAAAAGGTATAGAAAATCTCCCTACACCCTTGATATGCCTCGTTTCTAACTTTGGACCCCTAACGTATAGCTGTCCAACTAATGGTCTTGTAGGAACAATGGGGAGGTCACCATGTTGCGACGAGGTCGGCCTAAAGAAGGGCCCATGGACGCCGGAGGAGGACAAGAAGCTGATGGAATTCATTCATAAGCATGGTCATGAGAGCTGGCGGCGGCTCCCGAAGCTTGCCGGCCTCAACAGGTGCGGTAAGAGCTGCCGGCTCCGATGGACCAACTACCTTCGGCCCGATATCAAGAGAGGCAAGTTCTCTCAAGAAGAAGAGAAGCTCATCATCGACCTCCACTCGGTTCTTGGGAATAAGTAATAATGCTCATCTTTTTTACTCTCTATCTTTAGCATCAAATAAGTTAATACTATGTATAACATATGACTATATGAAGAATTATTTACTTGGACACGAAACTTTTGAGTCACTTTTGTCTTTATTTTTTGTCGTCCAAGGTGGTCAGCAATGGCAACCCGTTTACCAGGGAGGACGGATAATGAGATCAAGAACTACTGGAACACCCATTTAAGGAAGAAGCTCCTTCAGATGGGTATAGACCCGGTGACGCATAGGCCGAGAACCGATCTCAATCTATTTGGCGGCCTTCGCGACCTTCTCCCTGCCGCCAACTTTGGAAACTTGAGTCATTTGGATAATGCTCTTAAGCTACAGGCAGATGCTGCTCTCTTGGCCAGGTTGCAGGTGGTGCAAAACCTAATTCAGGTTCTAACTAATAGCCCCACTTCAAATCTAGATTTGATGGGTCTCTTGGGATCAGCCTCCCTTGGGAATCCCCAATTGAGTTACTTCCAGCAGTTGAGTCGCCAGTACGAGGGGCTTATTAATAGCTCTCTCAGCCCTCATGGTTCGATTCAAATGCCTTCAAGCCTTCCAAATTTGGGCTTCCAAAACTTGCTGAATAATATTCAAGCTTACAGCAAGTCAAGGCTTTCCCTCGATGGAGGAGAAGTGGCTGTGCAGCTCGATGGTGTTAGTGCTTATTCTTATTCCTTTCCAACTTCAAGTTCCGCACCTTCGCTTGTTCCAGCCTCTCCAGAGGATAACCACATAGATCAAATGCAAGGTCACGCCACCTCGAGCAATGTATCATCCACCACAGCACCCTTTGAACCTTGGGAAGACCTAAATTTAGATGATATTAGCAGTGACTTTGGCTGGAAAGATTTTCTAGAGTAAGCCTTTCATATTCCTGTACATATATTTTTCTGTTATTTCTGATAGGATATGTAGTTTCATACAACCTATTAAATTTCTTTTTCTTATTCCAGCTAGCCAAACGCCGTGGTCTAATGCATCACAGAGCATTTAAAGGAGCCATTTGTCCATAGAAAGCAGGAAAAAGTTCATGGTTATGTCAAACATTCAAAGAGTAGTTGAAAATAGTGTTTAGAGGTTATGAAGCAACACTCTGATCATGATATGCAAAAGTTCATGTAAACTCTTTATACGAGTTTCTTCTTCTTCTTCTTCTTAGTATCCCCAACCCTTTTTGTTTTTTTCTTTGGTTGTACACTTGTAATGGGTTGCTCGCTACTTCGATATATTTAATGAATGGATCTCTTTTGTTAGGTTTTGTCTCACGTTACTCCTATTGAGGCGATGTTTTTAAATGTTTATGAATACTGAGGAGAGCCAGCATGACAAAAGTAAACAAATATTGATTGGGTGGCTGCAGAATTTGATAAACTGTAAATTAATTGAAAAATAGTTAGTTGGAGTTGGAGGTGGCTTGTGATGGTGGAGATACAACATGAAAGGGGACAGCCTTCTGGAACTCAAGGCTTATGTATTAACAAGCTGAAAGTTTGTCCTTGGGTAAAGGACAAGCCATGCAGCTGTAAAATGGACAATATTGTAAGAATTCTTCACAATCTCCAATGTGTTAGGGCTCTAGTTGTGCCTTCGTACAGCCTCGGATAACAAAAAAGACCCACAATTAAACGTCGTTTTATCAAATGTGGTGTTTTCTCAGCCCTTGAAGCAAAAGTCATGTCATTAGTTACTGATTAGGTAGACATTCCTTTTGCCACAAGATATTGACTTTTGCAAAGCTTCCTTAATGTCTTTGGTAATTAGCTGAGCGGTCAGGTTTGGATTTAGGTTGACTCGATGCGAGCTGATCCAGTCAGATTCGGGTTTACTTGGTTTTGAACAATCCTTTGGATTTTTAGTTTTAAATATCTATATATATATGAAAATGTACACAGTCAGCACTTATCCACTTGCTTAAGGTCGGATTTGAAAGTCAAGACCTGAATTTATAATTTTTATTAGGTCTAATCATATTTGACCTCCTCTGATTCCAGGAAATTCATATTCCACCATGTTCTTCAAGAGACTGGACGTGGAATAAATATCTGCAGCCATGGTTCTTAGGTCCTACTGTGCGTTTGCAAACGGATTAAATATTTTTTTAGTTATTGATCTGTTGTAATAAAATGGACACTAACTTATAACATATAATAAAATGGTTATCGATCAATTTTATTAATTTTATAATAAAATGATCATTGATCTATAATATGTAATAAAATGATCACCGATTAATTTTAAATATCTGTTCTTGACCTAACGGATGAAATTAATCAGTACGTTTATTTTATTATAAAATTAAAATTGATCTCGATATCTATTTTATTATATATTATAGATTAGTGTCCATCTTATTATAAGTTTTTATAAGTTGGTGGATAAAAAAATAATTAATTTTTAAATATCGAGGGGCATGCCGAGAGATAACTAATTGCAGCTCAACTTACGGGTACGTATTCCATTAACAGCTAAAAGATAAAGGAAACTAAAAACTTACAAGTAGATTCAGTCCATATCAAATCACCACAAAAGAAAATAAAGAAGTACTCCTTTTTGTGTCGATGATTGATACAAATTGCAAGGTGTTCTCTTGCCATCTGAATCACCAATGATCTCTCCAGTCAACTCTCCGCCCGTGCAAGCGCATGCCATCTACGTGTTATCTCTTCAAATAAAGAGGACAGCCAAGGTGATTAAAATTTATTGTGTAATTCTTGTTTTTCAATGTTTAACATTTTAATTCCCACTACTCGGTTATTTCACCCAAACCTCTCTCTCTCTCATGGTTAACTTCTCTCGAGAAGATGATGAGAAGAACTTGTCCCTAAAGCACAGAAGCCTTGTCCCACAAGGGATAGCATGATGTATAGTAGGTGAGCCAAGCACCTATGCGAAACAACCATCTTACCTACCCTTGCAGAATACGCTGTGTTCCAACCAAAAGCTTCAGGACACTGCTTTGAATGAGTGTGACCAAGGAAATGTCACCATGATGAGCGCTTTTACGTCGGACTACTCTGCCTTTTTCAATGTTGGTAAGGTTAGATTAACCATTGTTGTCTTAAAGGATGCAACTATAATACGCATCTTGAGACCAAATTTTGCTGGCCATGGTTAAAATTTGACCATAAAAATGTTTTCATCAGGTAAGGGAAAGATTGATCATCGTCATATTTGTTGCATCTTACTAAAAGGGGAGGATTTAGGGAAGAACATTTACTGTAAGTTCTCGGTTATGACCATTGACAGATTAGTTCACTTTTAATCGATCTTGGACAAGGTTCCAGGCTTTGCTTGTACTGATAAAACTCCAAAAGGGTTATTTTTTTTTGGTAATAACCAAAAAGGTTATTTGACTATGCATGCAGTAATAGGTATTAAGTATGGCAATTATCTTAAGATTAACATGTATCATGCATTTCTTTTATTAGTTAGGTAAGTGGAAGGAGAACAGATGATTCATCTCATGATGATACGGATCGGCTAAGCTATAGAAATCCATTATCATTTCCTAAATACTACGGCAACGGATGTTGCATACTTGGAACAAATTCTACATAATAGTTTTCAACAATTGAAGATGCTATGTAACGCTGCAAATTTGAGACATGACATGGTCATGTTGGAATTTTTTCATAGATCTCATGAAAAATATTAGAACACCAAATCTTAATTCAAGAATAAATCTCTATATATAGGGATTCATAAATCAAGATTTAGAAAATATATCTATATTCGTCATAAATTTCGAATAATAGATCAATCACAGATGCTCAGACGAATATCAAAAGTCAAGTCCTTCTCTATAGCTTCCTCCCAACAGGTGGCTATTTAATGGGATAAGCCTGGAAACTAATTTCATGATATTTATAGAAAATGGAGAGGAGACCTAGCCATTAAAAAAAAAAAAAAATTCTAACAAGCCCTCCCATCATGAGCTCAAATTGGGTATAGGCCTACACTGTATCGCCCCAGCCACACTACCCAACATAAGACCTGTATAGTCCAAAACACAAGAATCACTAACAACATTAGGCTTACATGCATGTTCATCAACATAGATCATATAATTAGTCTATTTTTAATAAAATAAATAAATAAATAATGGTAACCCATAATTAAAAAAAATTTCACATTCTTCCATTTGGGCAACATTAATTATGATTTCAAAATTTGAAAAATATTTTATTTCAAAATGACTCTCGAACTTAACAACAGAAAACATAGTACATGATCATGATTTTTGAAAAACATATGATCCATGGACAGCACCTTGAAATTGACTCGATCCAATAGTATCGATCATGCTGAATCATAGGAGTCATTGCATCTTTTATTTGACACAATACCTATCCATGGTTATGAACATCACTAACACTATCAACATGAGTTTTGGTATGGTAGTATAGCAAGAAAATAGCATTCAAAAGTGATCCAAACATATGCTATTTTCATTATCGGTCTTTCAATTTTTTTTCAACATTTTTAGATACAAAATAAGCAACAGCAATTTTAACAGCTTCAATAGCAAGTCATTCTATCTCACATACTCAATATGGTGTCAATGACAAAACAGCACAACATATCTAAGACTCGACATCTGATCTCAGATTTGATATAATAGGTACATAAACAAGAGATATCTCCAAATATACTAAAATAAATATGTACACATAACCCAAAGAATTAATATAAATATACCATCAATTTATCATATCAACAATGTATATTAATATTCATCATAGGTGTGTAAAATAAAAAAGATCCATAACAATAAAATATCAATAAATCAAAATATAAAGTCATTTTCATGAATCAAGTATATCAAAAGAACTCAATATGCCCATATTTTCAACAAGCTTGGTAAAGTACATAGGCCTCAAAGCCTTGGTTAGAGGATCAGCCAATATGGACTTTGTATCTATGTGCTCAATAGTTATGTCTCATTTCTTCACAAGATCTCTTATTATCAAGTACTTCAGCTCTAAATATTTAGATTTATTAAAAAATTTATTATTTTTTGTAAAGAACATAATAGCTCTATTATCACAATAGATTATCAGTGGTCTAGTGGTAGAATGAACAATTTGAAGTCCTGCAATAAGATTTCTCAGTCAAATAGCTTGAATAGCAGCCTCATAGTAGGCAATAAATTCAGCTTGTATAGTGAAAGAAGCAGTCAAGGTCTGTTTAACACTCTTCTAAGATATTGTACCTCCAGCCAATATAAAAATATAACTTGAAGTTGATTTAAAATCATCAAGACATCCAACAAGATCTGAATCTGAATAGCCCACCAAATCTATATTATCAGATCTTTTATACACAAGCATGTAGTCTTTAATTTTCTGAAAATACCTTATCACTCTCTTTGTAGCAACTCAATGTTGGAAGTCTGGGTTTGACAGATATCTATCAAGAACTCTCACTATGAAGGTAATATCAAGTCTGCTACAAACTTGAGCATATATCATACTCCTTAAAATACTGGCATAAGGCACAATCTTTATCTAATCTTTCTCAAGCTCATTCCTGAGGCTTTGATCTCTACTGAACTTATCACCCTTAGCAACAAATGTATCACATGATTTGCAATTGTACATATTACATCTTTCAAAAATTCTATTAATGTATGCCTTCTATCACAAACCCAACAGCTGATGTGATTTGTCCTTATGAATTTCAATACCTAGGATAAAGATTGCCTCCCTAAGATCTTCCATATCAAAAGTCCTAGATAGTATTTATTTAGTCTCACTAAGCAAACCAAAATCACTACTGGCAAGCAAGATATTATCAACATATAAAATAAGAAAGATAAACTTGCTCCCACTAATTTTAAGATAGATGCACTGATCAACCTTATTTTTCTCAAAGCCAAGAGAGGTTACCTCCTTATCAAATTTTTATAAGTACCATTGCTAAGATTCTTGTTTCAAGCCATAAATTATATTTTCTTCTTTATAGCATCTATCCACAAATCAGACTGGAGATAGCTCACAGTATCATGATATGTTACAAGATCAACCACATACCCAATGTTATAGTCACTTTTTCCCCAAAGTAGATAAGAAAATCATCAAGAATGATAGGCCTCCTATGTCTAGTAGATCTTCTTAATGGTACCTCCTCAATAGGCTGAATTGGTTGAATATTTTCAATAGAAGCAAGAGAATTAGGAATCTAAACATCCATTCTATCAATAGGTGCAGGAATTACATTCTCATATGATATGGCCATAGAAATAGAGATAGTCTCAATCTAACTACTATCAACATCAACAACTCGAAAATATTGAAAAATCAACAAGTTCTAAAAATTTACTAGTCAGTGACTCTATAATTCTATTATCTCTCCCAAGACTAGCTATAAAACCTGAATCCTTTAGCATGTTCTGGATACTCAATGAAATAACAACGACTAGTTTTGGGATCAGTCATTTTTTTCTATCAGATTGTATATTCTTACTTCTATAGGACAATCTTAAATCCATAAATGGTTTAAGCTAGGTTTTCTACCAGTTCAAAGTTTGAAAGGTGTTTTAGGCATAGACTTATTGGAAACTTTATCAAGAATGTACTATGTAGTTTTAAGAGCCTCACCCCATTGATATTCTGACAAGTTAGACCTACTCATCATGCTCCTCATCATATACTTAAGGATATGATTATACCTCTTGAATATATCATTTTGCTCAGAACTATCAGGCATGGTATATTGGGTAACAATCCTACAATCGTGTAAGTATTTGACAAACAAACCTATATGCTGTCCTGTCACATCATGTTTGCCATAATATTCACCTCCATGGTCAGATCTTATGATCTTAATGATCTTTTTCAATTATTTTTCAACTTTTATTTTGAAAGACGACTTAAATTTTTTAAAAGCTTCTTAATTTTTTTAATTAAATAAAGATAATTATATTGAGAAAAATTATTAATAAACATGATGAAGTATTTATTATTATAGATTATAGAGGAATAAGATCCACTAATATCAATGTGAATTATTTTCAAAAGGTCTGAAATATGAATTATTCTTTTTATTTTAGTTTTAGTCAATTTATTCCTAATACAATCAATGCAAGTCTCCATGTCCCTAAAATCTAAGATGGGTAGAATATCATCCTAAATCAATCTATCAATATTTTTAAATATCTATCCTAAGTGCTTGTGCTACAACATAGAAGATCTATCTTTGATCCTAGAATGCTTTGCAACTATATTCTCAATATTTTAAAAGGTATATGGATTATCAGAAGTTAAACATAATTTATATAATTCATCATTCAAAATACCATGACCAATAATCTGAGAGTTAAATATCAAATTAACTTTTTCATTATGAAAATCAAAATCAAATCCAAGCCTATCTAAAAAAAAAAATAAAAATCAAATTCTTTCTAAACAAAGGTACATAAAAGGTGTTCTTTGAAAAAATTTTAAAACTAAACTCTAAGACAACTTGACAACTCCTATATATTTCACTTCAACTTTAAGATCATTGCTTACTTTCAGCTTAGCCTCTTTCAGACTTGATTTCCACTAGCTTATGAACCACTATAAAGAAATGGCAATATGAGTTGTGGCACACTATCAATCCATCAGAAATCAATAGAGATATTGACTATATTTGACTCATAACAAACAGGAGCTAGGGGCTTACCTTCATATTTTTCTTTCTTTTCTATCCAAGATTTGAACTTATGGCACTGACTCCTTATATGGCCTTTCTTCTTATAGTGAAAACATCTGATATTTTTTTTAAATGGTAGCTTTTGGGCCTCTTATAGAATGATTCTGACCAAGGTTGTTACTGTTGGGAATTGTCCCAAAGCCAATCATCAGCCTATAACAGTTGTGCTTATCATTATAATTATATATGAATTATTGAATTAATAAATATTATTTAATTTTTTCATCACTGTGTATATCTCATTTTGAACTCCTGTTATGTGATGAAGTCCTTAGGCTATTTGATTCGATATAGGAGGATATACCGTTTAATTCTTAAATGAGTTCGCGATCAAATGATACGCTATTACTAGGACGATGACATATCAAATGTAGGTCATTGTATGCTATATAAGTTGGTTGTTCTCTTAACCAAAGATCGTGGAGACGTTGGTATGGCATGCAAGTGAAATATAGGAGTACATTTCACTGAATGTAATCAACTCCGGAATACTCTGCTGTCAAGATTCACTCTGAAGGGATATAGGTATAAGTGTCCCTCTGACCTGAGATCACTACGGTGACTTGCAAGCAACTAACTATGCTTTGGTGTCGGACTACCTGAATTTCTAATTCAGCGATGAAAGATTTCTAGGCAAAGTCAAGTACTTGTGAAGTCGGTGTGTAAGTCAAGATAAAATTGATCCCTCCGAATAAGTAGGAGTTAATATATCAGTGTGTTTCAATTTAGTAAAATCTTAGCTGGGGTAATCCATATGATGGATTTTAAAAATTGAAATATAATGTGGATGACCATATCAGGGTTGGTAGTTAAACCCTAGGTCACCTTGAGCATTTGGATCAAAGGGATGAATTATACGGTAACTATATTCAAATAGGTTCTTGAGTGTTGCTTAACATATATTCGGCCTATCCGGACGTCGGTTACCATTACTAGATGGTTACTCCAATTGGTACAGAAATCAGTTTCTGTGCTACTGGTTTAGGTTCGAACCTATGGGATCATACACATTAGAAGTTTCTCTCCGATCACTTGACTAATCTGAAGAGTCTCAGTCAATGGAGACTCTGATGAAGAGTCCCACTTGACGGAGACTTTGCTGAAGAGTCCCACTAGATGGAGACTCTAGAGAAAAATCTCACTATACTTAGACTCTATCATTAATAAAAGATTAATTAGTGATTAGATTATTAATTAGCTCAATTTGATTGAGTATTAAAGTCTGGATCAAGTCTGATTGAATTTGACTCAATCAGGTCAAATCTAATTGGGTTATGAGATGACCTAATCGGTAAGAGAGAAATGATCATGATTTGATCGGATCTATGGCTTAATTAATTTATTGATTTGATCAAATTTAATTAAAATTATAAGAGCCTTATTAGATTAGATTCATCATATTATATTTGGATCTAATTGGATTGGGTTTGAAAAAAATCCAATTGGTTGAACCCTAGAGTCCCAAATGAGTAGGACTCTTTCCCTTGCACCACCTAAATTGTCTCACACCTTTTCTCATAGTACAAAATTAGTTTGTATGTGAGAAAATTAAAAAATAATCCTTCTTTTGTTGCCCATTAAGGATAAAAATTGATTGGTTTTGATTTGAATTCAAATTAGTTTGAATTTCAACTTAAAATCTTATCCATATCCTTCTACATGTTGGCTGCTTTTGAAGGGGTCTATTGTGTATGAGAAAAGGAGGTCTTTCCAACTGATTTTTGTACCAAAATTTTTTTGGTAAGTCTCTCTTTAAGTTAGATAAGGGTGAGAAAAAATTAAAGTTGAATTAAAATTTAAAAGAGTTTGAATTGCAACAAACTCTAGCCCTTATCCTGTTTTATCTGGTTTGTGCGACAACCATAAAAAGACCATAATTTTATGTGCCAAAAGAAGAGAGCCCTTCACCACAAGATACCAAAGACAAATAAGATCAAAAACACTTCTTTGGGATATGAGGATTGGGTGGGTTTCCTTCCTCCTTGGCGTGAACAAAAGAGGAGACTGTTCTCCTTTTGGGTGAGAGACCTAGAACTGTTCTAGATTTTTAGGTGAGAAAAAAATCAAAGAGAAGAGAGTTTTCATCTAAATTTTTTTCACCATCCAGCATCTTTCTCTAATTTATCTACAATATCAAAAAAGTTCGAGGTGATCGAAGAAGGAGATCAAGTCAGATCTACCATCAGAAATCGATTGCGTGAGCTAGCACTCTCACGGAGGGCTGATCGATCCGAAGAGCTTCATGTGAACCATCCATAGAAGTCGGACATTTATGTTGCTGCTCAGCATCAATGAAAGCTTCATACCATGCTTACTAGCAGTAAAGATTATCAACTCATGAAAAGATGATGAGTTCTAAACTCTATCGACATAATCTAAAGATTAGATCAAATTTAGGATATCGATGTGATCAATGCAGTTTTCTATTTTATTTCAGATTTTATATCTAAATTTTTTATGTCATAAATCTTTAATGATAGTTTAGATCTAATCTAAAGTATATTTAAAATATTAAAATATTTAATTTTTTATTATTTTATTATAAAATTTTAAAAATACATGTTTTGAACTACTCATTTTTTCTTCATATGGTATCAGAGCCAGGTTTCTTATGACATGAATTTTTTACATATAATCTGATTTTAATTATTTAGATTAGATCTAAATAGTTAATTTTGAATCTGAGTAGTATAGTAATCTGATTGGATAGATCCTTATAGCCATCCGATCATAGAAGAAATCAAAATTTTACTATCCTATTTACCCATTTAATGGGATCTCCTATGGCGTGTAGGGGTGCTGCACGATCTTTCCATGATGATGAATAATAAAAAAATTTTAAAATTTTATTTTAGATCTGAAATAATGTATATTAGATCTGAAATTAAAGTTTTAATTATTAGATGATTGATTGTAAAATTATTTTATAAAATTAAAAACTATTTTCAAACACCGAACCCGAACCCATATCAACTTAAAACTTAGTTGAGAATTAAGTGATCTAGATTTGAGAATCAAAGATCTAAGGCATTAATTTCATAACTCATGGGTTAATGGGTTAGCTTGAGTCAGGTCCATTTAACTAGGTTAGACCTAAGATTAGAAATCATTAATAATGGATCATATTAGTAATTGATCAAATCTAATTAAAAGTTAATTCTGATTGGGTCAATTTCTTCTCTTGATCAATTTCAGTAGTTGTAGTTGGTCAAGTCCATATCTTTGATTAGACCAATATAGACTTTGATCGTAACTCCATCGTCGAATCCAAGTCTATAAGTTGATCAAATTGAAAATGACTAATCAGTTGGTGTCTAAGGTAAGTATGGCAGCTTTGATCGATGGTCATTAATTGGAAGCTACTCGCATAGATTGAGTCTATGTCGAGTTAATGGCATATCCTTCCCATCGATCTCACTTACCTGACCAACATGGTGAATCATGTTTTGATTAGATCACTTAACGATTGGAGTTGACCCATGCTAACTAGAAAATCAGTATGACTGATTTAGGTGTCCCTAGTTCAACTTATCTTGGGTCTTCTTTATGGCTTGGTGAAACCAGTAAGAGAATTTATAACTGGTTGGCTGGACTAGCTTATGCCTGATATTCTTAAATCTGACTTGGTGAAGTCAGTGAGAGGATTAAGATTAACTGGTCAAGTCTCATCTCATCTCTTAATTCAACTAATTAAATTCTTTAAAATTATTAGGTCCCTAAAATGGAATAGTTATGGTGATAACTAGATCATAACCTCCCATTAAGTTGGGTGATAATGAGTCCAATGGTTTAGATAATCATTGGAGGCATCACACGCCTGGTGCTCATCTAGCTGTCAGAATTATCATTCATAATATGTTATTTTCGTTGTGTCTTTCTGATGATGGTCAGGTTGGTCGAGCCACACTCGGGTCTAGTCACTCGTTTGTTAGATACACTAAATTCTGACATGTTAATGGTTGGACCTAACCAGAACTTTTAGTGGAGGCACTACACGCCTACTGAAGAGGTGTTTGAGGCAAAATTGAATACTAAAAATTATTTGGAGTAACAATTAGTTAAGAACCTACTTATGGGTACACAAGGATTGGTCGAGCCATATTTGGGCCCATGTGCAGTCTATGTGGATTCTAGTACCCACTAAGAAATTAGTGTAATTTTTTGAATTGAAGATAGAGGTTATTAATCCGAATAAAATAGTGGAAGAACCTTTAGACTAAAATCTATATCTTTAGGTTTAGTCAATTCATATACTAATTAGGTTCTAGTTTTTCTTTTGCAGTTATGGCCACCACCTTGTCGCTCCGATCACTATTAGATAGTGATAAATTGATGGAACCAAATTTTGATAGCTGGTATCGAAAGTTCAAAATAGTCCTGAAGCACGAATGGATCTTGTATGTATTGACAGATCGGACACCCGAGGAGTCAGCTCCGAATGCGTATAGCACAGTCAGAGACACTTATCAGAAGTGGCTCAACGATCGAACTATGGTTTGTTGTATTATGCTGACGGCGATGAATGATGAGTTTAGCCATCATTTGGGGAATGCTCAACCACAAGATATGTTGCAAATGTTGAACGAGTCTTTTGGCACATCCGACGATGTTGAGAGGCACAAGACTAGTTGTGCCATCTTCAACGCTCGAATCAAGGAAGGAGCATCAGTCATTGATCATGTATTGTACATGATCGAGATGATTGAGCGTCTAAGCAAGTTCGACTTTCTTCTGTATGAGCAGTTAGGAAAAGATGCTATTTTGAACTCTCTGCCCAAGTCCTACATCTCTTTTTTTACTCATTTTTGAATAACAAAGCCTGCAGTTAACTATCACAGTTTGCTGGGGTTACTGCAAAACTTTGAGAAGGATCATCAGCTCCAAAAGGAGTCGGTGAATGTTGTAGGAGGGTCTTCTTCTGGATGTCGATCCTTTAAGAAAGAAAAGAAGAACAAAAAAAAGATGTAAAGTGCTGGAGCACCCAAGCCCAGTCGACCAAGAAACCCAAGTCCGACCAAAGTCAGGAGGAATGCTTCCATTGCAAGAAGCAGAGGCACTGGAAAAGGAATTGTCCTCAATACATTGCCTCTTTGGATCCAAACAGATCGAGAAAAAAGCAAGTTGTTGTTGGATAAATTAATTATATGATAATACGTTATAATTTTTCAATTTATGATTCCACTACCTAGGTATTAGATATCAAAAGTATTTTTAATATTTGCAATCTATTGCAGGGTCTGCAGGTCAGTAGGAGATTTGAAGAAGGTGAAAGTTTTCTTAATATTGGAGATAAAAGATTAGTTTCAGTTCTAACATTAGGGACTATTAAGCTTGTATTCAAGTCTAATATAATTATTCTAAGTGAATGTCACTTTTATCCTTCTTTTTTATTGAATATTATTTATGTAGGCCTTTTGGCAATGTACAGTTATAAAATTTTAATAAAAAAATAATTTTAATATCATTATGAATGGTGTTAATGTGATGAATGGACAACTGAACAATGGTATTTACATATTATCACAACATGTTAGTATAACGTAAACATCCAACAAATGCCCTAAAATTAGTAATATCTCCAATATCTACCTTTGGCATTGTAGGTTAGGCCATGTTAACAAGAACAGAATAAACAGGTTGACACAAGAGAAAATCTTCGAAATCAGTGATTATAAATCACTCCCAACCTGTGAGTCCTGTCTTCTTGAAAAAATGACCAAATCACCTTTTACTGAAAAAGGTGAGCCAGTGAAGTTCTAAGTCTGATACATACTGATGTATGTAGATCTATGAACACTAGTACCAGAGGTGGATATTATTATTTCATTATATTTACAAACGACCTATCAAGGTATGGGCACGTCTACTTAATGACACATAAGTCAGAATCATTTGAAATATTCAAACAATTCTATAATGAAGTAGAAAAATAAACTGAAAAGAGTATTAAAACTCTTCGATCTAATTGAGGAGGAGAATACCTCTCTAGTGAGTTTCTGACATACTTAGAAGAGAATGAGATTCTCTCACAATAGATCTCTCTTAGAACACCACAGCATAATAGTGTATTGGAAAGGAGGAATCGAACCTTGTTAGACATTGTTCGGTCCATGATGGGCTTTGCAAATCTGTCGATTTTTTTTTGGGGATACGTACTCAAGTCGGCTTGTTATATTTTAAATAAAATTTTAAGTAAGTCTGTAAGTAAAATACCACATGAGATGTGGACAGGGTGTAAGCCAGCACTCTCTCACCTGAGGGTTTGGGGATGTCTGACTTATGTCAAATGATTGAAAACTGACAAGCTTGGACCTACATCCGATAAATATCTATTTATAGGGTACCCAAAAGAGATCAAAAGATATTACTTCTACCTTGTTGACGAACAGAAGGTATTCGTCAGCAATAGGATTGTCTTTTTAGAAAAAAGAGTTTCTTGGTGAAGGAATTAATGCTTCAAAGATTGAATTTGATGAAGTTCGATTGGTAGAAAAATCGATACAATCTAGTAAACTCAGAGAGTCAGACTTGATTAGATCAAATTCGAAACCTATTGTAGAAATATTTTTAAGAAGATCTGGTAGAGTACTGCATCAACCGGATAGATACTACGATTTCTTAGTCCGAGATGGAAATCCAGTTGAACTCGATGAGAACAATGAGGGGGTGTCAATTTTATTTTTGGCATAAAACCTAGTGGGTGTAGAGGACTCCTTCCATACTTGAAACTATTCTAAGTTGGATAAGAACATAATTAAATTGGACCCAATCACATTAGGTCAAAGACAACTGGTCTTGTTTAGCTCAAACACTTTGAACTGAACCAATTTAGGAACTTAGATTAATACAATGTGCTAGCATATCAAATTAACCCTTAAAATTTATATTAAATTCTAATTAAATTAGATTAAGATTAAATTTTAAAGTGTGTGACCAATTGGATTTCAAATCTAGCCAGCAGTGGATATAGACTCTCGACGTAACCCTAATTCGATCAGATTAGGTCAGCCTAAGAGTCTCAATCAACTAAGATTCTTTCTAATTAATTTTTAAACTAGACACTTTTAATTTTGATGAGTTCATAAGTTAAGATTGACATCTAGCAACATATCATGACTATCCGAAAGATTTAAAATTTTGATAAAAAATTATCAAAATACTCTTCAGTGGTAAGTTACTGTGTAATTCAATTCTTCAATCAAACAACATCCCAAATGAGCTGTGAGCATGAAAATAAGTCAAACTTAATTGCTTATCTATATGTATCTCGATCAAAAGGTAATGATTTAGTTGATGATACATTAGAAATACTTTTCTAATTATTATCCTGCTTGGGTCAAAGTCTTCTAGATTCATCGACCTATGAGATCACATAGGATATTTTCTTCCCTTATTAGGAGTAACTGATTCCTTATTGATCACTCATAATCTTCATGTATACTTCACCACATCCAGAATACCCCATACAAAGATCGGAGAATCAAGTTAGGAAGTGAACCAAAATATGGATTCATGTACATAAGGTACCATGGCAATCTCAGGTCAAATAATCACTTACACAATTCTCACTAGAGAATCATCAGTTGATATGTAAATAAGATTCTATCAGATATTCTTTCATAAGTCTATTCAGTGAACTCATTCTCTAATGAGTACCCACATCTTTGTATTAGTGTCACCACATAAGTAGTTATGAGATCAACCACTCTCATCTCTGAGCATATATAGGATATGCCAGTCTTACCGATATCATTGATCTCTGACTCAGTGAACCAATGACTGAGAATATTTTAAGTCATGGCTATCAAGATTTTAGGTCTCACTGGCGTGATCTCATCATGGCCCTAAAACTATTATCCAAACCTATGGGATTCATTATAAACTTAAAAATAATAAGATGCAGCATATAATAAATCAAAAATACTTATTTTATTAATAATATTAATGTCAATTACATGAGTCTGAAAGATAAATTATAGAAAATATTCTCTCGTATTCCGTATGTGATTGGCTTGTAGGGCATTATTCTTTCAATCTCTAACTTGCACTAAAATCAATCGCTCCTATACTTGATGCCCATGCAATCAAGATGACGGTCAAACTACTGCACTGACAAGGCCTTAGTAAATGGATCTACTATATTATTCTTGGTATCAACTTGCTCCATGATCACATCGTGTCTTTCGACCATCTCCGAACGAGGTGGAACTATCTTAAGATGTGCTTGAATTTATGATGAGACTTTAGTTCTTTGGCTTGAGCAACTGCCCCAGAATTATCACAATAAAAGGGCACTAATTGTTCAATCTCTGAAACTACATCTAATTCTGAGATAAATTTCTTCATCCAAACAGTCTCTTTAGCAGCCTCACTAGCAACAAATGTACTCAGCCTTAGTGACTGAGTCAGCAACAGTTTACTGTTTGAAACTTTTCTAACTTACTGCCCCATTATACAAGATGAAAAAATCTAAATATGGATTTACTATCATCTAGATTAGATTGAAAATTAGAATCAATATAACCTTTCAGTTTTAAATCAGATCCACTATATATGAAAAAAATATCTCTAGTCCTTCTTAAGTATTTGAGTATGTTTTTCACAGCTTTTCAATGATTCTCTCTGAGATCAGTCTGAAATCTGATTACAAAACCCAAGGCATAAGCCACATCAGGCCTAGTATATAACATAGTATACATAATTGATCCTACAGCTGAAGCATAAGGAATAGAACTCATTCTATTTCTCTCTTCAGGTATCTTAGGAGACATCTTTTTAGAGAGTTGTATGTCACGACCTATGGGCAAGTGACCTCTTTTACTTTTCTCCATGTTGAACCTCTTCAACACAAAGTCTATGTACCTAGATTGGGACAAGCCAAGCATCTTTTTTGATTTATCCATATAGATCTTTATACAAAGTATATAGGATGCTTCACCCAAGTTTTTCATAAAATACTTTTGTGATAGCCATATCTTGACCGATTGCAACATTGGGATATCATTTTCAATAAGCAGTATATTATCTACATACAAGATCAAGAAGACAACAGCACTCCCACTAGTCTTTTTGTACACACAAGGTTCATCCATATTTTTGATAAAGCCAAACAATTTGACTGTCTCATCAAAATAGATGTTTCAGCTCTTTGATGCTTATTTTAATCCATAAATGGATCTATTCAACTTGCATACCTGATTTGCTCTTCCACTAGAGATAAATCCCTCTGGTTAAGTCATATAGATTTTTTTCTCAAAATTTTTATTGAGAAAGACAGTCTTGACATCCATTTGTCAAATCTCATAGTCATGGTATGCAGTAATAGCAAGCATTATTTGAATAGACTTGAGCATGGCTACCGATGAAAAGATTTCTTCATAATCAATACCTTATTTTTGTTCAAAATCTTTTGCCACCAGTTTGGCCTTATAGGTCTCTACTTGGCCATCTGCTCCAATCTTCCTTTTGAAGATCCATTTATAACCTATTGGGATCACATCCTCAGGTGCATCAACCAAAGTCCAAACTTGGTTGGTATATATGAAGTCTATTTTGGATTTCATGGCATTGAGCCATTTGTCAAAGTCACTACTCATGACAGCTTCCGAATAGGTCATGGGATTATCATTCTCAATGATGTAGGATGTATTGTCATTCTCAATGACAAATCCATACCTGAATGGTATATTACGCACTCTACTTGACCTTCGAAGGGGAGATATGTGTGGTGGCCATGCCTCAATAATGGGCACATCTAGTTGAGAATCATTTTGTGAATCCTGGATGGATTGTAGGTTTTGAACTTTCTTAAGTTCAACAAACCTCCCACTGCCTCCTTCTTGGATAAACTCTTTTTTCAAAAAAATGATATGCCTACCAACAAACACTTTTTGTTGAGTAGGATGGTAGAAGTAGTATCCTATACTCTTTGGGATAACCCATAAATCTGTATTTTTTTGATCTAGCACTCAGCTTATGTCTATCAATATTTTTCACATAAGCCGGGCAACCCCAAATCTTAAGATGTTTAAAACTGAATCTTTTTCCTTTTCATATCTCATATGGAGTGCTAGAGACAGATTTGGAAGGCACTTTGTTTAAAATATACGCTGTGGTCTTGAGAGCATATCTCCAAAAGAGATCAAAAGATCCATGAAACACATCATGGACTGCACCATATCTAATAAGATGTAATTTCTTCTTTCTGTAATTCTATTTAATTGTGAAGTGTAAGAAGGTATCCACTGAGAGAGTATATCATTTTATTTTAAATAATTAAGAAACTTACTAGTCAAGTATTCTCCTCCTCGATCAGATCAAAGAGCTTTAATATTTTTACTTGTTTGTTTCTCAACCATTCTTTGATCATCTTTAAATTTATCAAAGGCTTCGGATTTATATTTCATTAAATACACATATTCAAACCTAAACATATCATCAGTAAATGTGATGAAGAAAGAGTATCCACCTCTGCTTGAGTCGATATTAAACCACAAACATCAGTATGTACAAGATCTAAAATGTCACTCATCCTTTCTCTATGTCTAGTAAATGAAGTCTTGGTCATTTTATCCATGAGACAAGATTCACAAGTTTCATATAATTCAAAATCATAAGGATCAAAGAATTTATCTTTGTATAATTTGTTAATTCTTGACTTATTTATATGACTAAGTCGATAGTGCCAGAGGTATGTGATATTTATATCTCCTCTCTTTTTTTTCTTCATATTATCAATATGAAGTACATTATCATTAAGTGATAGAAATAGAAGATCATTATTAATATAAGTATTTTCATAAAATTTATTAAAAAAATATATAAAACAATCATTGTTCTTTGCTTTTATTTCAAAATCTTATTCTAATCATAATAGTACAGAAATAATATTTTTAATGATATTAAGAATATAATAACAGATCTTCAGTTTTAAAACTTTATCCGAAGGCCACTTCAAAATTTTTGTTCCCACAGTTTCGACCTGAATAGACTCTCTACTAGCATCGAACAGCTCGAAGTCACTTTTATTTAGACTCTTTATTTTTTACAGACCTTGCAACGATTTGCAAAGGTATGAGCCACAAGAGGTATCCAATACCCAAGAATCTGAAATTGAAGTATTTAATGATAAATTAGTTTGTATCATATACAAAATTTTAGAAATATTTACTTGTTTCACAGTTGCAAGATATTCCTTATAATTTTTCTTCCAATATCCCTCTCTGCCACAGTGATAGCAAGTATCTTTGGTGAAGACCTTCTTCGCCTTTTTTTTGGAGATGCCAGCCTTAGGGTTCAGCTTTTTCTAAGAACCCTTCTTACATTTTTTCTTGTTCATCTTATCGACAAGAAGAATTGGAGCCTTTTCGTCCTTGAAATGGCTCTCTGCTATTTTCAGTATATTCAGCAGCTCAGGCAGACTGATGTTCAGTTTATTCATATAGTAATTTATGACAAACTGAGAGAAGAAATTGAGAAGAGACTGTAGGATCAAATCCTGGCTAAGTTCACCATCCATGGCAAAATCCAATTATCCCAAATGAGTGATCAAATCAATCATCTTCAGGACATGTGTTTCCACAGAGGTGCCTTCAATCTTGCGGGTACATAACAACTACTTAGATATTTTATATCTAGCAGTTTGACTTTGTTCCCTATATAACTCCTTAAGATTAAGGAGTATAGAGGGAACATCAATGTCCTCATGCTGTCTCTGAAGCTCGTTGCTCATCAAGGTAAGCATGATGCATTTGACAGTCACACTGTCATCTTTCTACATCTTATATGTAGCCTTTTCTTCTTCAGAAGCATCTTCTCCGATCGTATCGGGTGCAGGTGTATCCAGTACATAAAAGATTTTCTCTTGAGTGAGAATAATTCTTAAATTTCTTAACCAATCCATGTAGTTTGGTCCGATTAATTTATTTGCATCTAGTATGCCTCAAGTGATAGTGAGGATGCCATATGTGTAGTTAATCTATAATAACAAGAACACAATATAAGCAGACAACTCATGATGACATGCACAACTAGATTAGGACTTTTGTCTAATTGTATCTTCCATTATTTTAACAGATTTCATAGCCCTCAAGTATGAAAAATGAGAAACATCCTTATGTTTCTTAGTGGGGTTGAGATCTCTATTCCTCACAAACACCTTGTGGATAGCACAACAAGCATTCATGAGTTCAAGAGTAGGTAACTCTTTACCAATTATATCTTATATAATTTTCAATATTTTTTTTTCTTTTTTCTTGTCTCTAGATCACTTATAGTCTTGTGGATAGCACAACAAATTATAGTGTTCTAGTTAAGTTAACCCTTCAATCCCATATGGTCGTACTTAAACAATGCTGTCCTTATGGATAGCACAATAAAGCAATACTATTCAAATATGCCATAAGCGTCAATATGTACTTAGTTAATATCATATCAATTTCTATAATAAGCCTTGTGGATAGCACAACAAGCTCACTAAGATCTTGACATACTCTATTGATCAAGTTTGAAGGAAGGCTCTTGTAGTGTCTACATCACTAATCAATCTTAGTCTAAAATTCAATAAGATCAAATTAGCCAAGTCAGTAGGTCAGAGGCTTCCCGTAGCTTTTCTTAGACACCAACAAAGTTGGCCAGACCAGCATACGGATCTAATTAAAAATTCATCTTTCATACTTTTCGAGGCACCAATTGATCAAATAAATTCGATATTTGAATTGAAAGTAAATCTCGATATTACAACTTAATATAATTTTTAAGAAGGTCTTTGAACTGATCTTAACACATCCTAACAAAAATTACATAAAATGTGCTAAACATATTATGCAATTCGGCATGCTTTCACAAGTCATAATAACAATCATATAATCATGCCAAAAATCATATAAGGGTGTATAAAATGACTTAACATATATCAAGCATATCAAATAAGAAAGCAAATCCTAATCAAATTAGGCATGCACAACACCCTTAACTATAAATCGATTTAAGCATCCAGCAACCATAAAATAATAAATTTCAAATTATCATAAATTCATAATTTTAATAACTAAAATTTAAATCCATGATTCATATAAAGTCAAAAATGATTTTTGAGTTTAAAGTTTGATGCTAAAAAATGATGCAATATTTTTGTCAATATATGAACAAGAACAATTCTATACTACAACTTTGTATTTATTTGATTGAATCTAACAAGGATGGCTCTGATACCACTATTGAATTCTGATCTTGTAAAAAAATTGAATTTTAAATTTTTTTTAAACAAACAAATCAATAGCTTTAATAGTTAAAACTATCAAACCAAAATTCAAACCCTAGAATCACCTTGTCGATGTCGATCAAAACAAAAACAAGCATGCAAAGAGATAGAATTTTATACTTTCACCAAAAAGTAATATGGCACAATAATGATCTCCATGAGACTCTAAATTAGAAGCCCTCCAATGATGATCTACACAAAAGTTGGCCAAGGTCCTTCCTAACCAATGTGCTACCGCAGTCTTGTCTTCTTAAGAATACTACCGCTTCAAACTCGAAGTATGATCATACCAAAATTTAGTTGTCTTTGATCTTGCCACTAGAATCATGTCAAAAAGATGTTTTATAGATGTCTCACAACTTAGGATTTGATTTTGAGCTCCAACACATGGAAAAAATCAAATTTTAGGGCTAACTAGCAACACTTGCTAATTCTCTCACCACCCTTCTTACAACTTTTGCCTTCCAATTTTTTCTTGCCTTTTTGTCAAATTTTTTCTAGAATTCTTTTACTCTTTTACATGCCACTTAGCTTTGATTTTCATCCAAAATCAAGTACCTGATCCATATGGGACACCCCATATAAATAGGAGACCAAGGGACGTGAGGAAGGACCAAGGGGTGCCAACTTTTGGCACTCCACATTCTCACATGGTGAAATAAATCACCGTAATTTATTTTAGCATAAGAGAGCCTTCACATAGAAGGACTCTTCCTATTCTATACCTCATAAATATTTCATGTAAAAATAGCATGAAATAAATAGAGTTCTGGATGAGAAAACTAGGCGATAAGATAAGATAAGAGCCTTCATTAAGAAGGACTCTTCATCTTCTCACGTTAATTAAGAGGGGGCGGCAATTTTATTTTTGGCATGAAACTTAGTGGGTGCAGAGAACTCCTTCCACACTTGAAACTATTCCAAGTCGGATAAGAACCCAATTAAATTGGACCCAATCCCATTAAGTCAAAGATAACTGATCTAGTTTGGCTCAAACACTTTGAACTGAACAAATTTAGGAACTTGGGTTAATACAATATGCTAGCATATCAAATTAATCGTTAAATTTTTTATTAAATCTTAATTAAATTAAATTAAGATTAAATTTCAGTGTGTGACCTATTGAGTTCCAAATATAGCCAACATAGACACAGACTCTAGATGTAACCCTAATCTGATTAGATTAGATCAGCCCAAGAGTCCCAATCAACTAAGACTCTTCCTAATTAATTTTTAAATTAATTTTTTTAAATTCTGACAAGTCCATAAGTTAAAATTGATATCTAGCAACATGTCATGACTATCTAAAAGATTTAAAATTTTGATAAAAATTTATCAAAATATCCTTCAGTGGTAAATTACCGTGAAATTCAATCCTTCAGTCAAACAATATCCCAGATGAGTTGTGGACATAGAAACAAGTCAAATCCAATTACTTATCTATATGTATCTTGATCAAAAAGTGATAATTCTATTGATGATACATTAGAAACTCTTTTCTAATTACCATCCTGCTTTAGCCAAAGTCTTCCAGAATCATCGACCTATGAGATTACATAAGATGTTCGCTCCCCTTATTAGGAGTAACTGATCCCTTATTGATCACTCACAACCTTCATGCATACTTCACCACATCCAGAACACCCCATACAAAGATCGAAGAATTAAGTTAGGAAGTGAACCAAAATATGAATTCATGTACATAAGGTACCATGACGATCTCAGGTCAAAGGATCACTTACACAACTCTCACTAGAGAATTATCAGCTGACATGTAAATGAGACTTCATTAGATATTCTTTCATAGGTCTATTCAGTGAACTCATTCTTTAATGAGCACCCACATCTTTGTATTAGTATCATCACATAAGTGGTTATGAGATCAACCACCCTTATCTCTGAGCATACATAGGACATGCTAGTCTTATTGGTATCATTGATCTCCAACTCAATGAACCAATGACTGAAAATATTTTAAATTATGGCTATCAAAATTTTAGATCTCATTAGCGTGATCTCATCACGATTTTAAAACCATTGCCCAGACCTACGGGGTTCATTATAATCTTAAAAATAATAAGATGCAACATATAATGAATCAAAAATACCTATTTTATTAACAATATTAATATCAATTACATGAGTCTGAAAGGTAAATTATAGAAAACACCCTCTTGCATCCCGTATGCGATTGGCTTGTAAGGCATTATTCTTTCACATAGTCCAAAAATCATTATCCTAATCTATGAGGTTCATTATAATCTTAAACGAGTATTAAGATGCAGTATATAATGAATCAAAATACTTAATTTTATTAATAATAAATATCAAATATATGAGTTTAGAAGATAAAACATAGAAAAACACCTCATCGGATCACACATACGATTAACTTATAGGATATTATTGTTTCATCAAGTACTTAAGAAGGACTAGAGATGCTTTCCTCATATATGGTGGATCTGATCTGAAATTAAAGGACTTTACAGATTTTAGTTTTTAATCTGATCCAGATGATAATAAATCAATATCAAAGTATGTATTTACTTTATATGATGGTGCAATGAGCTGGAAGAGTTTCAAACAACGGACTATACCTGACTCAGTCACTGAGACAGAGTATATTGCTGCTAGCGAGGCTACTAAAGAAGTCATCTAAATGAAGAAGTTCATTTTAGAGTTGGGTGTGGTTCTTTAAATTGAATAGTTCATGCCACTTTATTGTGATAATATTGGGGCAGTTGCTCAAGCTAAAGAATCAAGATCTCATCACAATCTCAAGTACATCCTAAGGCAGTTCCATCTTGTTCGGAAGATTGTCGAAAGATATGATGTGATCGTAGAGCGAGTTGACATCAAGAACAATATAGCAGATCTGTTCACTAAGGCTATGTCATTGCAGTAGTTTGACCACCACTTAGATTGCATGGGCATCAAGTATATGAATGATTAGCTTTAATGCAAGTGGAAGATTGAAAGAATAATATCCTACAAGTCAATTGTATATGTGATGTGATGGGATATTTTTTTATATTTTATCTTTCAAACTCATATATTTGATATTTATTATTAATAATATTAGGTACTTTATTTCATTATATGATGTATCTTAATACTTGTTTAAGATTATAATAAATTTGGCCCATAGATTAGGACAATGATTTTAGGTCTATGATCAGATCATGCCAGTGAGATCTAAATCTTTGATAGTCCTGATCTAAAATATTTTCAATCATAGGATCATTGAGTTGGGGATCTATGATTTTGGTAAGACTGACACATCTTATGTATGCTCGATGGAGAGGGTGATTGATCTCACAATCACTTGTATGGTGATACTAATATGAGGATGTGAGTACTTATTAGAGAATAAGTTTACTGAGTTGACTAGACAGAGAACATCTAATGGAGCCTTATTTGTATGTCGCTGGTTGTTCTCTAGTAGGAGTAGTGCAAGTGATTCTTAGACCTGAGATCACCATGGCACTTTGTGTATACAAATCTATATTTTGGTTTATTTTCTAGCTTGGTTCTCTGATCCTTGTGTGGGATGTTCTGGATATGGTGCAGTATGCATGGAGGTTGTGAGTGGTCAAAAAAAAATCGATCACTCCTTATAAGGAGAGCGAACATCCTATGTAATCTCATAGGTTGATGATTCGAAAAGTCTTTGACCAAAGCAGGATAATAATTAGAAAATTTTTTTTAATATATCATCAACTGAATCATCATCTTTTGATCGAAATACATATAGATAAGTATTTGAGCCTGACATGATTTCATACCTATAGCTCATCTGGGATATTGTATGATCGAAGAATTGAATTACATGGTATATAATCCATCACTGAAGGATATTTTTAGTATTTTTACTAAACTTTATATCTTTCAAGTAGTAATGACATATTGCTAGACATCAATCTTAACTTGTGGACTTGCATGAACTAAAAGAGTTTAATTCAAAAATTAATTAAAAAGTATTCTGATTAAAATTGATGCATTTGGACTGACCTAATCTAATCGAATTGGTTTAGGTCATCTCTGAGTCCACTGCTAGCTAGATATAGAATCCAATGGGTTACATATTTTGAGATTTGATCTTGATCTAATTTAATTAGATTTATTATAAATCCTATGAGTTAATTTTATATGATAGCACATTGTATTAACTTAAGTTCCTAATTAAGTTAGTTCAAAGGTATTTGAGCTAAGCCTGACCTGTTGTCTTGAACCTAATTAGATTAGGTTTGGACTTTTGATTTCTTATCTTATCAGATGAAAGTGTTTCATGTGAATAAAGAGTCCTCCATGCCACCACCAGATATCCATGCCATATTAATTTGGACGCCCCATTTAATTTGGTATTGAAAAGAAGGAAGAGTCCTTCTTTATTAAATCTCTTATTTTTCCATGCCTTCTCTTAAAGCCAATTTTTATGGAAATTAATGGGTGCAGAAGGGGAGGAGTCCTTCTATTTGAAGGCTCTTCCATACCTTAAATTCTCACATGGAGAATTAAATCCCCACGTGAAGAATTGGAGGCACCAAGAGTGGGCGCCCCTTGGAAAATCTTGGCGCCCCTTCATTCCTATTTAAAGGGGATGCCTCTTATGGGATAAGGGCTGATTTCCTGCTATGTTAGGCATGGAAAAGAGAGAAAAAAGATAGAAAAAAAGGGAGAAAAAAAATAGAAAGAAAATAAGAGAGAAAAAGGAAAAGCAAGGGGTTGCTTGTCTTAGGGTTTAGTTCTTCCAAGAGTTGGTTTTTGAATCTGATTTGTGGGGCAAGATCTTTTGAGAAAAGATCCTTGGCATGATCCTAGTGGAGGATTTGAAGGCATACAGGTGGTGTGCAATCCATTCCTTGAAAAAGAAATTAGGCAATGCACTTGAGAAGAAGGCTGTGACACTACTCTAAGTTGGGAAAGATCCTGATCATTTTCTGTGTGGATCACCCTTGGAGGACATCTGCTTTGGTGTCTAGTGGAGATCATTATTTTACCAGATTCTCATTTTTAGGAAGGTATAATCTCTTACTTTATGTGCATGCTCGATTGGTTTGATTGAAATCTATAAGGTAGAACTAGGGTTTGTATTCTGGTTGGCTGGTTTTAAGAGTTAAAACTTATTTTGTGCATATCCAAAATTTTTGAAAATCATATTCTACGACATGACCGGCACCCAACAAAATCATATTCTAGTGGTTCGATGCAATCCCACACCTACATCCACTCCTCAAGTTTTTCTTGAGAATTTCACTATAATCTCTCTAATTACACTGTGTTTGTTTTTCTGGACTCACAAATAAATCTAGTTAGTTTTTTGGAATCACCAACCACAACCTTATACCGATAGTTTTTTGAGCTCACTATCAATCTAGTTAGTTTTTCAGACTTACCAACTAAAATCTTACATAATTATTTTTAAGATCATAATTAAATCTGGTTGGATTTTTGGACCAACCAACCAAAATTTACAACGTCCAATTACGGGCTTGGATAAGCCTTAACCCCAAGTTTCTTTCTCCCAAAGAAACTTATAAAAAAATCAAAATATATAGATAAATAAATTCAGCACAAAATAAAAACAAGAGGAACTCTTATAATGCATGAAGAAGAGATTGAAATATTGATCTTTGGAAGCTTGATCACTCTTCTTTAAAGGTTGAGAGAGTATTGAAGATGTTGTGGAAGAATGCTCTTGAGTGCTCTCTGAAATGATGCTCAAATTTTTCTCTTTACTCTTTCTCTTGGATATTCAATAGAGTTCTCACAAATTTAAATATTTTTCTTTGTAAATCCACTTGCCTCCTTTTTCTTTTGATTCTCTACCTTTAAATAGGCTTGACAATAGCTGAAGAACTAGTTTGGACCGTTGGAGGAGAGAAACTAGCCATAGGGAGTCGTTCTCGATAAAAGACTGAAGTTTTGAAAAACTAGCGATTACAATCACTAGATCGACTCAACTTTTCTGAGTTGGCTTAGTTCCTCACTACAGTCATTGGGTCGACTCAATTTTTTTTTTTGAGTTAGCTCAGTCACTATTGCTAGAAAATTCAAATTTCTGTCTTTTGCTACTTTTTGAAATAGGTCGACTCAGACTTTCGCTGGATCGACTCAGCTAGTATGCCAAGTATGCTAACGTGCCGGAGTTGACTCAAAATCTTCTGGAGTCAACTCAAAACCTTTCAATATTATTTTTCTTTAATTTTTGACCCTCCAAACTTGAATTTCTTGATCCGAATCTCATCTAAATATATTTGCTTCCTTCAATTTTATTTTCTCTTCTTCCAAATTTACTTTTTCACAATGAGCTATCCAAACTTCTGAGAACTTGTTCTTTTAAGTCCTTTGGCTTGGCATCTTGAGAGGATCTTTTTCATGGATTATTTCTCTAATCTAGCCATCTGAAAAGATTTATATATATTTTTGAAATATATGATTAGTATCATTTATACTCAATATTTTAGAATCATCAAAATTAATCTTAGAGTCAACAATCTCTCTCTTTTTGATGATGATAAAATTTTGAATATATGCATAATAAAAAATAAATAATATATTTCAATGCATTTTGCCAAAATGTATCATGAAGTATAGATTAAACACATGAATGAATACTTCATGAGTATTCTCAATTAAGCTTTTGGTTCATTGCACATATTTCATATACCCATATCAAAATAATATTTTAATTCAAATCAATGAGTATTAAGTTTTCAGGCATTAAATTTATTTGAGTTTCTTAAATATTAATACTTTAAGCATATACTCAACATTCCTCTCTCCCTTTTTGACGGCATCAAAAAGCTCATGGGAAGGATCAAAAAAAAAATATCATCAAAATCAATAAGATTGAGTTTAAGAATGTATCAAATTGAGAAATATATCAAATTTAAAAAATTAATTCAAATAAATCATCTCCCTTTTAAAAAGTTATCTTTTGATTCAAAATAAGTTTAAAATATCTTTTCTTTTTCAAAAATCAATTTGAATTCACATACCAATGGCTCTCTCTCTTTTTGAATAAATATGACTTTTTAATCAGATTTTTAAATAAATACTTTTAAGCTTTAGGAGGAATAGATCTTTTTAAAAAATTGAACAATGAAATCAAGCATACTAGATACATCAATATTCATTCTTTTTTTTTCTTAATGAATTTCAATAAATTAAGTTCGAAAAAGATATGTATCATGAATGTGTCAAAAAAATCAAAGATAGTGTTAAAGCAATGAGAGTCACTTTTTCAAATTCATTTTTTGAGTGTAAATTACTTCAATACAAATAATTTATAAGAATTTTTCAATGCACATTAAAAATTTAGTATCATATTCAAATTTATAAATATGTTTCAAAATTGGATTTAGAAATTCATTTCTTGGAATAGGAATATGTTTCAAATTCATTTTAACTCCAATCAATTGTCAAAAATGATTATAGGATTAAGCCACGAAAAGTATAAATGAACGAATCAAATAATTAAAAATACATGAATGCTTAAATTAGAAAAAAATATGATATAATTGTTTAATGATTTGAGTTCAAAAATCATTTCTTTCAAAACAAATCAACTATAGAGTTCTCAATTAAAACAAGATTAAGTTCAAGAATCATTTCTCCCCTATTTTTAAGAGTTAGTACTAGAAAATTTATTTTTCTCAATTCTCTCCCTTTTTTTTTCAAATTATGCATATTCATTTAATTTCAAGAGAAGAAGCCTTACATTTTTCTCTCCCTTACTTTTGCAAATAAAGTCATTTGAAATTAAGTAAGATTTAATAGTGTAAGATCAATTGAGTGGACTAAGTATCAAACTAAGCATTCAATTAATTCAAATATCAAACACACATAACATTCACTCAAGTACACACCAAATTTTAAAAATTTTGTGTTTCATTAATTTTCAAAGATGTTTACATAAGATTTTTACAATGATAACAAATATCTAAAGGTCTAAAAAGTATAGCATGCACACAAGTAATACATTATCCGATGAAGCTTATTTTACTTTAAGTTTCACAAGTTATAACATGATATGAGGGGTTATAAAAGCATGCTAAATTTAAATAAAATTTATGTTCACTATAAGTAGAATGATTCAAACAATGAACAGATCATATTTAAGCATTCAAGTCATAGAGTGAGATTATTGCAAGCACCGAAGAATCATCAAAATCAATCAATGATGCAAAATAAATTTAGCAAATAATAATGGTATGATATGAGAAAGGTTTAGCTTTTATCAAATATCACTATCCATCCATGATAAGTCCTAAGCATCTATTTTTAAGAATTTGGTATACCTGTAAAACCATTTCTTAACTTTTGGTACCTAAGCCATCTTGGATCCATTTGAGTTAGAGCACATGGCTCCTTTTGGAATCCAAACTTATTTTATCAAAGTATAGCCTATTCTTTTAAAATTACATTCAGAAATTTTATGACCTACTTTGTTATATTTGAAGTATGTAATGGAATGATTTTTGAAAAAAAATTTATCAAATAAATTCTTAACAAACTTTTATTTTCTTGAGAGATTAAATCTAATTTCAGCTTTATTAAAAATAATCTTTTGATTATTTAATATTAGTTGAAGCTTTTGTGATCCAAGGATAAACTTTTCAAGCATAAGCTTTAAGTTATAAATCTCTTTTGTTAGTTCAGTATTGTCTTCCATAAGAGATTTTTCAGATTTCAAATTTTTTTTCTTTTCTTCAACTAAAGATTTTTCAGAATTTATAATATGCTCCTTTTTCTTAGGTAATATTTTTATTTCCTTCAAAATATCTTTCTTTTCAATCAATATTTTATTTTTTTCTCCAAACAAAAATAAATTTAACCTTTTAAGTTCTTTATTTTTCAATATTAACTTTTTTAAATTTATCCATTAAATCATTAAAGGCTTGAAATAACTCATCAAAAATAAAATCGAAAGAATTTTCAAGGTTTACCTTATTGTCATTGGCTATGAGGTAAGAAGTTGTAATTCTTTCTTCCTCTTTCTCTTTTTACTTTTCTTTGACTTGCTCCCCCTTAATCATTGCTTTTTTTTTCCTTTATTTCTTCTTCTTTTTCTTCTTTTCATCCTCACAAGCCATGAGACATATGTTAGGGATAACTTCCTTATCTTCTTGGGTGCTTGACTTTCTTCTTGATTTGCTCCCTCATAAGTTGCTTCTAATTTGTCCCATACATGTTTAGCTGAAATATATGAAGAAACCATATTAAATTCATTTATATCTAATGAACAATAAAGTAAATTCATGATCTTAGCATTCATTTGAATCATTTCTTTATCATGAATCAATGTATTAGGTGTATGTGGGCCATTGATTATAATCTTTCATAAATTATAGTCATGTGCTTGTATAAATATTTTCATCCTAGCTTTTCAATAAGTATAATTTGATCCATTAAATAGTGAAGAATAATTTACAGAATAGCCTTCATTAAACAAGAATTTTATTTGAGTTGCCATGATCTTTAGCTCTAGACTGCATGGTCAACAACTAATAATAGAGCACCCGCTCTAATACCACTTGTTGTCCAGAGATAGCAATCCAAGGAGGGGTGAATGGGATTCTTTAAAAATTTTAGCCAAATTAAACTCTAAGGCAATTATGTACTTCAATTTAAACCTAACTTGAGTGATTATGTGGTCATTGCAATATGCAACAGCAAAAATAACTTAGTGAATGCAAGATAAGAAAGTAAAATAAGTAAAGTAAGAAGCTAAGGCACAACACAAATACATGAAGATTTATAGTGGTTCAGTGCAACCCCACACCTACGTCCACTTTTCAAGTTTCTCTTAAAAATTTTACTATAATCCCTCTGATTATAGTATGTTTATCTTTTTGAGCTCACAAATAAATCCAGTTGATTTTTTTGGATCACCAACCACAATCTTATATCGATAATTTTTTGGCTCACTATCAATCCAGTTAGTTTTTCGGGCTCACCAACTAAAATCTTACACAATTATTTTTCGAGATCATAATTAAACCCAATTGGTTTTTCAAGTCAACCAATCAAAACCTATAACATTTAATTATGGGCTTAGATGCACCTTACTTCCAAGTTTCTTTTCCTTAAAGAAACTTATAAAGAAATCAAAATACAAAGATAAATAAATTCAGCACAAAATAAAAACAAAAGAAACTCTTATAATGCATGAAGAAGAGGTTGAAATATTGATCTTTGAAAGCTTGATCACTCTTCTTTAAAGGCTGAGAGAGTGTTGAAGATGTTGTGGAAGAATACTCTTGAGTGCTTTCCGAAATGATGCTCAAATTCTTCTCATTTTTTTTCTCTTGGATATTCAATGAAGCTCCCATAAATTTGAAGATTTTTCTTTGTAAATCTACTTGTCTTCTTTTTCTTTTGATTCTTTACCTTTAAATAGACTTGACAATAGTTGGAGAATGAGTTTGGACCATTGGAGAAAAGAAACTAGCTGTTGAGAGTCATTTTGAGTAAAAAGCTGAAGTTCTGAAAAACTAACCGTTACAGTCACTGGGTCGACTCAACTTTTCTCTGAGTCAGTTCAGTTCCTCACTATAGTCACTAGGTCGACTCAATTTTTTTCTGAGTCAGCTCAATCACTATTGCCAAAAAAATTCAGCTTTTTATCTTTTGCTATCTTCTGAGACTGGGTCAATTCAGACTTCTACTGGATCGACTCAACTGACATGCCAAGTATGCCAATATGCCAAAGTCGACTCAAAACCTTTCAATATTATTTTTTTTTCAATTTTTGACCTTCCAAACTTGAATTTTTTGACTCCAATCTCATCTAAATATATTTGCTTCCTTCAATTTTATTTTTTCTTCTTTCAATCTTACTTTCTTCATAATGAGCCATCCAAACTTATGAGAACTTGTTTTTTTAAGTCTTTTGGCTTGGCATCTTGAGAGGATCTTTCTCATGGATTATTTTTTCAAGTTGGTCACTTAGAAAGACCTACAAATATTCTTGAAATACATGATTAGTATAATTTATACTTAACATTTTGGAATCATCAAGATCAATCTTAGAGTCAACAGTTAGACTTAAAAATTCCATATCTAAGGACTTTAAAATCACAACACAAGGTGTATATGTTCTTAATATTAGGAAGAATGATTAGAGAATATAAATGAAGATCTCAGTGATCAAGAGGAGGAAGTTTTATTGAACTAAAACTTTACTAATGAAAGTTGGTTTTGAAAAAAATAATAATGAATTTTTTTGATAGATTCATTGTAAACCCCCACGAGGCATAACTCGTCCACTAAGGCAACCTAGCAGTTTAAAGGCTTGTTGTATATGCTAAATACAACCATGATTCCTATGAAAGTGAGTTAGAATTTAACTTTCTCTTTTCTTTCTTTTCTTTTCTTTTTTTTTGTTTTGCTCGAAGACAAGCAAAATCTAGGTATGGGGGTATTTGATAAGTGCATAATTCATAAATAATTTTTTTCTCATATCTATGTTTTTAGTTGCAAATAAAGTTATATAATCAGGATTATCTCAATTTTGTAGGTGAAGATGGACTTGAGTGTAAGGATCACTAATAACTCATCTCTTTGATCTAACGGTCGAAATAAAAGCTATTGATTGATGTCCAGATGAAGAAGTCTGTGGAAGGGTTGAAATCCTAATTTGATAGGTGTTGGATGCTCCTACTCCAAGAGGCAAAATATCTCAATCAAAGTTATCAATGAAATCCCAAATTGGAAGCTGATCCTTGGCAAAGCAGATTGACCCCATCCAATATTTTGGCCATAAGTTCCTCAGTGAACATTTGATTGCTGCACACAAATATGCATTGGAAAGTTTACTAAAAGGGCAAGAAATTTGTCTCTAGCTAATAGCAATCTTTGAATTCAATGGAAAAATGGGTCAAAAATATGCTATAAAATACCATATTTTGAGGAGACAGAATTGCGGAGGCTGTCAATGACAATAAGGAAAGGTTGTCATTAAAGCCTATAAAAGGAGGGGACGTCCACCACCAAAGTGTGAGGCTTTTCTAAAGTTTTTCTTATTTTCTTCTTCTTAGTTCTGGTTGCTCATTCTCTTGTAATGCTAGTGCCAACTCCAAGCCACGAGGGGAAGGCTTTGGAGGCTAGTTTGCTCTATAAAGTAGAGATTTTCGATTAGCAATAAAGTTAGTTTTTTTTTATATATTATGTCTTCTATCTTCTTGCCTGCATTCATATTCTCAATGTCTAGCTAAGTTCTCTTTCTAAGGTTTATGATGAAGCTAGATCTCAAGTTTTGATGAATGTTTCTTCAGATTTTCTTAGAGTGCTTATTGAATATTTATCTTCTTTATTAATTTAATGGATCGGAACATGTCCAAGTACCTTGATAGGATTAGTAGATCCCTGAATCACTATTCCTATGCTTAGAGATGGCATGCGAGGATTTAATATGTTGATGGAGAGATCATATTTATTGTGAATCTTGTGTTTAGTGCAAAATTATTCTATTCTTATTTTTGATGCCTGACAAGTTATTGTTTTATCACTCATATCATAACTTATGCTTGGAAAAGTGCTGGATAGATTACTATTTATTACTTCATAATCTATGCTTGCTTCATGATTTGTATCAAATAGAAGAGTTACTTGATAAAAGAAACCCATTGAAATAGTTGTCTTAACCTTTGATCTAGTGGATTCAATAAACCCTAGACTTTTATCAATTGAATTCTAGTATTTTCTTTTAAACTTTATGGATCTTAATCTAGCTTTCACAACGCATTTCCTTAGCTTGCCTGAGCATCAATTAGAACACATGCAAAGTAACCTAAGTCCTTGTGAAAATCAATCCATATTTGTCGGACATGCTACATCGCACACTTGTAATATTAAATAAAAAATTCATCAACAACCCTCATTAGCAGGGTTCAAAGTATCAATGTATAATCCCTATTGGTAGGGTCTAGAGTACTAATACATAACCTCCATTGGCAGGGTTCAGAACATAGTTAGGCTGAAAGCTCAAATCCAATATATGCAAAAATATTTTTTATAAGGTAACATATATATCATAATTCAACTCAACATATACATATTCTATAACAAATCAATAAATCATAATATTTTAAAAATCTTAAATTTTTAAATCATTTTTCATTCAAAATATAGTTTAATAAATTATACATAAATCAAAGATTGATTATTTACTTTCAAAATAAATTATAAAATATCTCAAAAGATGATTCATTACTTACCTCTGTAGAATACTGAACGGATATATTCAATTAATCTTGAGAGTATTTTTCAGAACCTATTATTTAAAATATATCCTTCTATCAAAATTTAACTATAAATATTTAAGAATAAAAATTCTAAGTTTGGCCATCTTCACAAGGCTGGCAAAGCGGTAACGTCCAATGTCTCAATTGGTCCAACCAAGATAATTTTATCTGATCATGATTAGAATAGAAAATACATAGCTCAACAGAGATCAATAGTAATCAAAGTTATTAGTACCCAACAAAAGTCAAAATAGAGGTTGGTACATCGATTGATAGTCAGTGATCAATTTGATCAAGTAGTTTCATGTAATCAAGATCACTTAACATATAATAATTTAATAGAGATTAACAAGGATCAGATCTTGCAATGCTCAACAAAGGCTTAGATGGTGTGGGCATGTTATCTAACTGACAAAAAAACCCCCTACTAGAATCAACTCAGATTTGAAGCAATGGATAGGTTCATTGGATTCATAAACCATGTAGAGAGAAAATATTAGAGGAGAGAAAAATTAAAATATCGAGCAGAGCTAATCAAGCGACACTATCTGACATCTCGATTAGTTCGATCAAGATGTTTTAGCCAAATCATGAACAAACTAATATACATATGGTCTAATAAAAATTACCAGATAATCAAATCTAGAAGAATTTAATCTAGTAAGATGGATGCCAGCATGCTGTCTGATGACTGTAGATTAGGACTCTTCACTAAGCTCGATCAACATCATCAAAAGAAAGTCCTTTACTAGATTAATCTTAGAGAGAGAAAATCAAATATCAAGAAGAATAATTTTAGAAAAAAAAATTATAGAGAGAGAAATTAGAGAGAAAATAATTTTATTTAGAGAGTGTTAGAAAGTCGAGTAGGGTGCATGTGTAGATTTCAAAACTCTTTTTGATCGCAGTGGAAAAACAAACGGGTTAAACCCTTTAACCTCACATGTATTAGTCTTATCTAATCCAACCCAAGCCCAAGAGAAAAGACATACATGTGATCTGAAAATTAAAATAAGTATGAGATCAAATCTCAATACCTTAGCGTGGGTAGAAATTCACCGCTACTGATGATCTTACGTTTGAAGATCCTCGAGCCACACACGTGTCTGGTCTCTATGGATATTGATCGGGATCAATCTCAAACTGATCTTCTCATAATAGATTCTTTTTCTTCAAATAGAATGTCAGCCTTTAGAACTTTGATCAACACTTTGATCTAGACTATGGAATCAACTCCTTGATCTGCAGCCTTCTTCTCCTTGTTCTTCACTCTGAAAGAAGATCACCTCCACCTTTGGCATGTAGAAGAGTGGGAAGCCCAATCCTTGGGCATGGAAAAGAGAAGAGGGAGGAGGGGAGGCATAGAGAAGGGAGAGAGAGAGTTTTTATTTCATAAAATTCAACTAATTAGAAATCCTAAGAGATCTTTTCTTTATATAGGGTCTATTTTGACTCAAAATAGGAATCCAATTAACTTAAAAAGGTACATCCTTATCTCATAAGAAACTCTACTTTTTTAATCTAATTATTTTTAATAAAATCAGACTTAATTGGTATATAATCAGCCTCCTTAGGTAAGTATATGGGACATCCCATGGAATACAAGGCAAGTAGTTGTTGGCGCCCCACTTTAGGATTTTAATTTAAGAGAGGGGGCATGGCCCCTCACGCCCCCTCTCTCTCTCTCGTCCATGCAAAGCCACAAGAGGGGCAGGCCCCTCTTGCAATATCCAAGGGATTGGCGCCCCCTGGTCCTGCCAAAAATAAAGGTAGGCACCTCCCTTCTTTCCATCTATTCCACATACCACTTAGAGATAATAAAGAGATAATTTAGCTAACTAATTGACTTAATCAAATCCTCTTGGGCTCACAATTAAGAATCTAATTAAATCCAAATAGATTTAAGCTAGATTCAAAGCTATGGACTTGATCCAATCAAAATTCTGAAAAGAATTGGTTTAATCATGTGCTAGTATGGTTCTCTTAAACCCAATAGGATTTCAATAAATCCTAATCTAATTGGTTTAACCATGTGCTAGTATGGTTCTCTTAAACTCAATAGGATTTCAATAAATCCTAATCTAATTAGAACTTTATAAGCCCAATTGATAAAATCAAGATTAAATCTCTTAATGTGTGACCCCATAGGTTCCATTCTATCTAGTAGTGAGATATATTGTGATCTCTATCACAATATCATTGAAACTCTTTTGATTGATTGGAACATTTTCAATTCTATCCTTCGAGGGTCATCGATCATTAAAATGATGTTCGATGAGTCTCACAATCCATCAGTGATATCTAGTAGTATGTAGTGGCAATCCAGTAGAATGAAAGTATGAATCTCTAGGTGCAATTATCGTATGATTCAATCCTTCTATCATGAGTCTCGATTTGATGAAGGTTATGAAGAATTCGTCAGACCCCATTGTCAATCATATACTACATTGGCTTGTCTGGAGTTCATTTGTGAATCTCATAGAAATTTTTTTTCGGTATTCATACTTACTTTGGCCAAAGACTTTCTAAACTCAGTTTCACGAATCGTATAGGACTTCTTATTTTCTACCAAGATCGATAAATTCTTTCTAGGTACATCCTACTCCAAACAGTAAACCTGAACCTACTGAAGCCAACATACACAGCAAGGATCTGAATAGCTAGGGACTAAAAGAACATGCAGTCAAACTCAATAGCCTCACTGTGAATAGCTAATTACACTGCAGGTCAAAGGATCACTCACACCACTGCAGCATCAAGAAAATCACTGATAAGTGAGTAAACATCCATGTAATTTCTCGTGTTGGTCATACTCAATGCAAATTATTCTCTAACAACCACCCGCATCCTCACTTCAATGTCCTTACACTGCAGACTCAAGACTCATCTACCCACAAAGGAGGTGAACTGTGCATCGATCTCGAATAGATTGATCACTGTCCTTCGTGACGATCCTTTGATCAGAAGCATTTAAAAATTAATCACTAATTAATGTATATTTTAAATATTTAACACTTTAAGAATATACAAAAATCATCTTTGTTAATTGATAAGATATATCATAGACACATTAACATGATTGAAAAGAAAAAGCTCTTTATTGATAATAAAAAGTTACAAGTATAAGTTTAAGCTCTGGAATTATAAAATGCGTCAACCAACAATCGATTTTTAGGACATAAATCTAACAAACTCTCACTTGACCTAAAGTCAATTGGTCATATACCTAAAATCCATCTTCTCAAAGTAAGCTTCGATCTTCTGCTGGCTGAGAGGCTTGGTCAGTGGATCCACCATGTTTAGTGTGGAGCCGACTCTCTGCATCTTGACAAATTTTTTCTCGAGGTATTCACATATGATGTGAAATCGCTGCTCTATATGCTTAGCGAGGGCTATATAGAGGGCTATAGAGATGCTCTATATGCTTAGCAAGGGCTATGGCACCGTTGTTTTCACAATATAGTACAATGGCATCTGATGGCATCACACTTAGCTCCGCAATGAAGTTCTTAAACTAAAAGACTTCTTTAGCAGCTTCAGAGGCGATGATGTACTCGATTTTTATGGTCAAATCTACAATGATCAGCTGTTTGAAACTTTTTTAGCTAACCGCACCATCATTATATAAGAAGATACACCCCGATATAGATTTTTTATCATCGACATCAGTCATAAAGTCTGAATCAGAGTATCCCTCTATTTTTAGCTCCGATCCTCCACCAAAAATCAGCAACAAATTTTTAGTCTTTCTTAAGTACTTAAAAATATTTTTAACAGCAATCTAGTGTTCTTCACCTGAATTTGTCTGATATCTACTCGTGACACTCACAGCAAAGGCTATATCAGGTCGTGTACATAACATGACGTACATGAGACTTCCTATTGCTAAAACAAAAGGGATCTTGCTCATACACTAGATCTCTTCAGATGTATCAGGACACATCTTCTTGGAGAGATGAATGCCTTATCTAAAGAGAAAAAGATTCCTCTTGGAGTTTTTCATACTGAACCTCTTCAGCATCTCTTTTATGTACATTCACTATGAGAGTCCTATCATCCTTTTAGATCTATCTCTACAGACCTTTATACTAAGAATGTAGAAAGCTTCTCCTAGATCTTTCATGGCGAACTCTTTCGACAACCATACTTTGACCGATGTCAGCATGAAAATATCATTCTGAATCAGGAGGATGTCATCCACATATAATACGAGGAATGTGATAGTACTCTGTTGGATGTATGCCCTAGAAACCAATCTTGGCTTACGCATATCATATTTCTAGGATATAATTTTATATTTAATGGGTATTTATATTATCATTCATATTTATGTATCTATAAATCATCTAAAGGATTAACCAAATGATAACACATATTCTCAAAGAGTTGAAAATTTGAGATATGTGTAATTAATAGTTAATTCCTAAATTACTTCTGATCATAGGATCATCATAGAGATGATGATTGATCCGAATAGACTAGTACACAGATCACTTCTTTTGAGCAGATAGGTCTTGAGTTTGCAGTGTAAAGACACTAGAGCGAGAGTGCAGGTGGTTGTTAGAGAATAACTAGCACTAAACGTGACCGACACGAGAAGTCACATAGATGTCTACTCACTCATTAGTAATTTTCTTAATGCTACAGTTGTATGATTGATCCTTTGACCTACAGTGCTATAGCTACTCACAGTGAGACTACTGAAGTTTGACTGACACATAAATATAGGTCTCAATGAGCCCTTGTAGTAGATATTGATGACAGTTTATCTACTGTAAGAGTAGGATGTACACCTAGATAAAATCTATCGACCCTAGTAGAAGGGAGTAGTCCTATGGGATTTAAAAGACTGAGTCTTTAAGTCTGTGACCATAGCAGTGTGATTGATGGAAAAGAATTTTCATAGAATTACATATGAACTCGAGCTAATTGAATCTATCATATGACCGATGATGAGGTTTGACGATTCATCGATGATCTGCCATCTGGTTGGAACTCATGATAGAGGGACTGTATCATACGTTAACTGCACCTAAAGGTTCATCACTTTTTATTCTACTAGGTTGCCACTACATACTGTTAGGTGTCACTGATAGATTGTGAGATCCACGAGCATCATCTTGATGATTGATGATCCTTGATGGGCAGAGTTGGAATGGTTCCAACCCATTGAAAAAAATTTTAATGATATTATGATAGAGATCATAATATATCTCACTATCAGATAGAATAGAATCTATGGGGTCACACACAAAAGAAACTTTTGACTGATCAGATGGTTGAATTACGATTATGAATCGTGACAGAATTTGATCATCAATTTGATTGATGATTGATCCGATGCAAAAGTTATATTAAGTAACTCACTAAAAAGTTAGTGAGTTAATGAAGGATTAATTGACAATTAGATTGCTAAGTGGCTCAATTTGATTGAGCTATAGAGTTTGTATCAAGTCTAATAAAATTAGATTTAATTTGAGTTGATATGGATTTAATTTGATCAAACCTGATTGGGTTATAAGATAACCTAAATTGCATGGAAGAATGATTCCTATTTGAATTAGAATTTGGGTTTAACTCAATTCCTAATTAGACTAAGATGTATGAGTTTCTATTTAGACTAAGAATTTTTATTTTCATAGGTGTACCAAATTCTAATTAGATTAGAATTAAATTGAGTTTGACTCAAGCACCAAGAGAGTCCAAAAGGACTAGGACTCCGGTCTAATTAGGTGACATCTAATCTAAATAGTTTGGACTCCAAATCAAATTTAAATTTTTATCTATTTAGGTCTAATTAGATCTTAATATGATTATGATTGATTGGTGTTTAAATTAGTTTAAAACATCGACCTAAATAGGAGTCCTATGTGCTTTGGACTTCCTCCTTTCCATGATCTATATAAGCCCCACACGTCAACCAAGTTTTGACGCCCAAATACCCCATGCCCCACTCCTCTATTTAGCATGTAATAAGTTCCCTTTATCCCCTCTTTTCATGAGAAAATCTGGGTGAAAAATTATGGAGGGTTGGCGGTATCAAAAGTCCTAGAGTCCTAGGTGTTTTGGACTCTTGTTTCCTACCCAAAATCAACTCTATCTCTTCCCTATTTAAACCATGCATCATGGGACATGTGAGAGAGGATATGGATCAGGTTAAGATGCCTAAAAGAGAGGATTTGTGCATGGAGAAAAACTAGGAGAAGAGGGACGGCGTGAAGAAGGGAGGCATGAGGTTTGTTATGGCTTTAATCCTTTCTTTCTTATACAACCAAAAGTTGGTTGTTTTGGACATCTTCTCTCCACCTTTTGTCCATATTTAGACATGGGTTTCTCCTCTTCTTCTTATCCAAAAGTTAGATAAAAATTTTTACATCTCTATTGTAGAGATTTGGTGCATGGGTTTTAGAAAGAAAAGAGAAGAAAGGGTTCTTCTCATGATCTCTAGCGTAGAGATCAACATCCTCCTACTTCTTCTTTTTCTCTAAGAGTATCTTAAGAGCAAAGAAGATTTTCAACTATCAAGATGCGATCTCTGCAAGAGAGCTAGCACCCTGGTGAGAACAAAAAGTTTTTGATCAGATCAGAGTCTCGTGTAGATACCTATAGAGGTCGGATGCTTGTGCGGCTATAAGTGACCTTCGGAAGACATCCATGATCATCAGTTCATGATGAAAATTGATCCATGCCAAGGTATGTTCTCTATTTAATTTTTTCTATTTGATTTCTATATCTGAATCTTATCTCACATATGATGATCTTGTTTATGGTTTGAAGATTTGATCTTATGCATGCTAAGATTAAATTAGATTTAATCAAAAAATTTTAAATTCTGCTGCATATTTGTTTTGAAAAATTTTTGTATACATAAAATCATGAAACTCCAACACGCTCCCACTGACCTTTTTGTACACACACAACTCCTCATTTTTTATGAAATCAAATATTTTGATCACATCGTTGAAGCGAGTGCTCCAACTCTGAGATGCTTATTTGAGTCCATATATGGATCTTTACAGCTTGCAGACCTTGTGATCACTATCACTGGATGTGAAATTCAAAGGTTGCTCCATATAGATATCTTCCTCAAGATATCCATTTAGAAATATAGTTTTCACATCCATCTGCCAAATTTCATAATCATAAAAGGCTGCTATCACAAGCAAAGTATGGATGAATTTCAACATGGCCACGGATGAAAAGTTTCATGATAGTCAATGCCTTCGCATTGACTATAATCCCTCGCAACTAGCCTTGCCTTATAGATCTTTACCTTACCATCCAACCTAATTTTTCTTTTGTAAATCCATTTACACCTAATAGGTACAATACTTTCAGGTGGATCTACTAAGAACCAAACCTGGTTGGAATGTATGGAGTCAATTTCTGACTTCATCGCTTCCATCCATTTCTCGGAGTCTACATCTAACATTGCCTTATCATAGGTCTTGAGATCATTTCTAATGTCTCTATCTCCCATAAGGAATGCTTCCTCTAAATCTTCTGTAAGAATACTTAAGTATCTTTCAGGAAGATGGAAGACCCTACTTGATCTACGAGGTGGAGGAGGTATCACATCTACTGGCTCATTATTCGGTTCAGATTCTTGGACTTGATGCTCTTAAGAGACTTTCTCTTCGAGCTCAATCTTCCTCCCACTGCCTCCATCTTGGAAAAACTCTTTTTCTAAGAAGATGACATGATGACTCACAATCATATTGTGATCCTCAGAAAGATAGAAGTAGTATCCCATAGTTTTCTTAGGATATCCTATAAAGCGAGTCCTAAAGAACCTAGCCTCTAACTTGTCCATCTACCATCACTTGATATGGGCCGAACATCTTCAAATCTTAAGATACCCAAGAGTTGGCTTTTTACCATGCCATAACACATATGTTGTGGTAGGAACGGATTTAGAGAGAACCCGATTCAAAAGATGAATCATGGAAAGCAATGCATGTCTTCAAAGAAATATAGAAAGATCTGTGAAGCTCATCATGGATCGAACCATGTCTAATAAGATCTGATTTCTCCTTTCAGATACCCTGTCAAGCTGAGGTATCCCTGGAGATATCCACTGTGAGACTATGCCATATCCTTGAGATAGGATCGAAATTTTTCATTGAGGTATTCCCTTTCTCGATTTGATCGAAGAACCTTTATGGATTTTTTGATCTCTTTTTCTACTTCATGTCTGAGCTCTATGAACTTTTTAAAAGCTTCAGACTTTCGGTACATCAGATACACAAATTCATGCCGTGAATAATCATCGATAAAAGTTATGAAATAAATATAACTACTCCTGACTTGTACATCAAATGGACCACACACGTCAGTATGTACCTGGGCTAATATCGCAGTGGCCTTTTTTTTCTTATCCTACAAAAGATAGTTTGACCATTTTTTTTTGAAGACACGATTCACAAACTAGATAAGACTCAAAAGTAAATGGTCCGAGAAGACCATCCTTCTCCAATTTGTTGAGTCTGTGCTCTCCAATATAGCCTAGCCTAAAGTGTCACAGATATTTTTGACTAATCCTATCTCTAAGTCTTTTAGACCCTACGGTATTTATAATTTGCTCGTTAATATTTACACTCACATCCATATGTAAATGGTAAAGATCGTCAATCAAAAAAGTACGTGCAATAATTTTATTTTTAAAATAAATCGAACATATATCTTTATTGAAATAAAAATTATAATTATCCTATGCCAGCACAGATGTGAAAATCAAATTTTTACTGGCTACAAGTACATAATAGCAGTCTTTTAAAATTAAACTAAGCCCTAACGATAGTCACAGAGGATAAGTTCTGATAGCCACAGCAGCAATCCTTGCTTCATTGCCGATCCGGAGAGTGATCTCATCTTTCCTCAGCGCTCTCACTTCTTCAAGACCCTGCATAGAAGTGCACAAATGAGCACTTAATCTAGAATCTAGAACCTAACTAGAAGAAGAAGAAACTGTTAGATTAGTTTCAATAATGAGTATATCAAATGTACCTTCAGAAAGTTCATCTTTCTTTCTACTCTTGACAGTCATCAGGTAGGTCGGACAGTTTCTCCTTCAGTGATCTTCGACTTTGCAATGGAAATACTTTTTATTATCGTCAGCCTTCCTCGAAACCTGCTTCTTAGGCTTGGCCTCATTCTTGTGCTTCTTCACAGGCTTCTTCTTCTTCTTGAAAGAAGATTTTCTTTTGGAGAAAATCCACTCCACAGTCAGAACTGTACCCTTTAAATTCTTCAAGGTGTCTTCTACTGTTACCAGCATATTCAATAACTCAGGCAGAGTGCTATCAATTTTGTTTATATAATAGTTCATCATGAACTGCTCATATGAATCAGGAAGAGACTGGAGGATCAGATCCACCTGTAATTCTTTATCCATGTTCATGTCAAGCTTTTGAAGCTCCTCAATGTCCTTGATCATTGTCAAACAATGATCATTAACAGACTGCCCATCATGCATCTTCACTCTGAAAAATCTCTGAAAGACCTCAAAGTGAGCTGTGCGACTCTGCTCACCATACAACTCTTGCAGGTGAGTCAGCATCTCTCTGGCAGTCCTCATGTCTTCATGCTATTGCTGAAGATTATTGGACATAGATGCTAAAATATAATATTTTGCCTTATTATCTTCATCCATCTACTTCTAAAGTGTAGCTCGTTGATCAGGAGATGGATGAGCAGGTAACGTAGGTGCATCCTAGTCAAAGACATAGGTGAGTTGATCAGAGCTAAGAATGATTCTCAAATTCTAGAGCCAGTCTTTATAGTTGGTACTAGTCAACCTATTGATATTTAGGATACGAGCTAAAAGATTGGAACTTGATATGGTTATCTGCAAAGAGAATAGTTTTTAGTTAGATGTTTGTACTTATAAAAATATTTATTTTAGAAACTTTAAAAACAAACAAAAGCTCCCATTATTTTCTCAAATCTTTCACACTCCTTGGGTGAAAAAATGAAAATCTATACGCGATTGATTTCAAGTGGGTACTATGGTCCCATTAATCTATACATACCTCACCTAACATTATTGGTGAGTACAGATCAATAAGTGGACAATACTTTGTCCATTGCTTCATTAAGCAAGATGCAGTGTACTTGGTCTCTAAATCTTGTGGCCTCACTTAACAGTTATTGGCACATTTCTTAGTTAAGTCAGGCCCATCATTCACCAACAGGTGCAAAGCCATCATTGGGACCCTCATCTAATAGTTATTGAGTCTAACCCCATCTCTACCTCAGGATATCAAATATCAATAGAGTGGTTGTACCTTTCTGATGTAATCGAACCACTGTAATCAGTCGAGAACGATCAACGTCAGAAAGACATCTGCATCTCTACAACGATGGAAGATCTCTAGACTTAATATTTAATGAGGAGATTTAAGTTTAGATCTCTTCTAAATTAGCAGATTTGACATCCAACTGATTAAATTCAAATCAGCACATCAACATGTCTAACTAGCCTAGTCGGCATGGGTGAACTCGAGTCAATAGGTAACCTAGCATGAAACTAAATCTCTCAAGATAGTCAGATAAGTTAAGATGTGTAGGGATCCCCCCATTGTTTTTCTTAGACACCAATCAAAATTGATTAGGTCAGACAACAGAATCAATTAAATAACCATCATCTAAATATTTGCCTTAGATACTAAATTGGTTGATTAAAATCGATCAAGTTAATCTATTGAAACGGGCCAAAACCACTGAGCCAAATTCGATCTTAAGTCAATCAACTCATATCAAAATGTAAATCGATGCGATCAACTACAACTAAACTTGACTTTGAGCCCTTTTCACCTAATTCTAATCAACCATCGATTAGGTTCAATCAACTGCTCAAAATCAAAAAATAGGTTCTAGTCTGATCTAATCAATTTGACCTTAATTATAGTTTGATCATTAGATCTAATTTGTTCAACCCATACCCACATGCAACAATATAATTTTAGTCTAAAAATATTTTTTTTTTTAGATTATATTTCATTGCATACATTAGTGGCCTATGATCTTAAAACTGTTTTAGATCTAAACTTAATATCATATATCATATATATATAGTTTCAGATCTAAATTAAAACATGCATCACATATACATCAAATTTTAGATCTAAAACTAAAATTATAAATATCAAATATATAATTAGATCTAAAATAATAATTAAAATATTTTAAAAATATCTTTTTAAAAATTAGTTCGCATCAAACTAGGACAACCATTTCAATATAGGGAGTAAACCCAATACTAGGACAACCTTATACCAGCTTGATGTAAACTTTTAATTATTTTAATTTTAGATCTAAACATAAAATTAGACATATCACATATATAAATTTTTAGATCTAAAATATTGATTTAATTACTTTGAAAATAGTTTTCAAAATCGATCAATCTTGTGTTAGGACAATCTTTATAATATAGGAGGTACACCCTATATCAAGACAACCTTATATCAGCACAAGATTAATTTTAAATCACTAAAACTTTCAGATCTAAGATAAAAATTAGATCATATGTGTCTTTAAAAATCTGGCTCTGATACCACTATTAGAAAGTCGGGTAGGGTGTATGTGTAGATTTCAAAACTCTTTTTGATCGTAGCGAAAAAACAAACAGGTTAAACCCTTTAACTCCATATGTATTAGATCTTATCTAATTCTACCTAAGTCCAAGAGAAAAGACATACATATAATCTAAAAATTAAAATAAATATGAGATCAAATTTTAATACCTTAGCACGGATGGAAATTCACCGCTACCGATGATCTTACGTTCGAAGGTCCTCGAGTTGCACACGTATCCGACCTCTACGAATATCCATCAGAATTAATCTTGAATCGATCTTCTCATAGTAGATTCTTCTTTTTTATTAAGAATCTCAGTCATTAGAACCTCGATCAACACCTTGATCTAGACTGTGGAATCAATTCTTTGATCTGCAGCCTTCTTCTCCTTGTTCTTCACTCTAAAAGAAGATCACCTTCACTTTTGGCATGTAGAAGAGTGGGACACCCAACCCTTGGGTGTGGAAAAGAGAAGAGGAAGGAGGGGAGGCATGGAGAAGGGAGAGACAGAGTTTTTGTTTCACAAAATTTAACTAACTAGAAATCCTAAGAGACCTTCTCTTTATATAGGCTCTACCTTTACTCAAAAGAGGAATCCAATTAATTTAAAAAGGTACATCCTTATCTCATAAGAAATTTTATCTTTTTAATTTAATTTTTTTCAATAAAATCAGACCTAATTGGTATATAATCAGTCTCCTTAGGTAAGTATATGGGGCGTCCCATGGAATACAAGGCAAGCAGTTGGGGCACCAACCCTTGGCGCCCTACTCTAGGGTTTCAATTTAGGAGAGGGGGTGTGGCCCCTCTCTCTCTCTCTTCCACGCAAAGCCACAAGATGGGCGGGCCCCTTTTGCAATATCTAGGGGATTGGCGCCCCCTGGTCCTACCAAAAATGAAGGTAGGCGCCACCCTTCTTTCCATCTATTCCACATACCACTTAGAGATAATTAGGAGATAATGAAGAGATAATGAGGAGATAATTTAGCCAACTAATTGACTTAATCAAATTCTCTTAGGCTTACAATTAAGAGCTCAATTAAACTCAAATGGATTTGATTAGGTTCAAGGCTATAGACTTGATCCAATCGAAGTTTCGAGAAGAATTAGGTTTAACCATGTGCTAGCATGATTCTCTTAAACCCAATAGGATTTTAAAAAATCCTAATTCAATTAGAACTTCATTAGTCCAATTGATAAATTCAAGATTAAATCTCTTAATATGTGACCCCATAGGTTTCATTTTATCTGGTAGTGAGATATATTATGATCTCCATCACAATATCATCTAAACTATTTTTAATGGATTGGAATATTTTCAATTCTACCCTTCGAGGGTCATCGATTATCAAAATAACGTCCGATGAATCTCACAATCCACTTGTGACACCTAGCAGTATATAGTGACAATCTAGTAGAATAAAAATATGAACCCCTAGATATAGTTATCGTATGATTCAGTCCTTCTATCATGAGTCTCAATTTGATGGAGGTCATGGAGAACTCGTTAGATCCCATTGTCAGTCATATGCTAGATTGACTCGACTCGAGTTCATTTGTGAATCCTGTGAAAATTCTTTTTCAGTATTCACACTTGCTTTAGTCAAAGATTTTTTAAACTCAGCCTCACAAATCGCATAGGACTTCTCCTTTTCTATCAAGATCGATAGATTTTTTTTAGGTATATCCTACTCCAAACAACGAATCTGAATCTATTGAAATCAACATACACAGTAAGGACTCGAATGGCTAGGGATCAAAGGAACATGCAGTCAAACTCAGTAGCCTCGCTACGAATAGCCAATGACACCGTAGGTCAAAGGATTACTCATACCACTGCAGCATCAAGAAGACCACTGATGAGTGAGTAGACATCCATGTAGTTTCTCGTATTGATCACGCTCAGTATAAGTTATTCTTTAACAACCATCCATACCCTCATCTTAGTATTCCTACACCGTAGACTCGAGACATATCTGCCCACAAGAAAGATGAACTATGCACCAATCTTGAATAGATTGATCACTGTACTCCATGATGATTTTTTGATCGGAAGTATTTAGAAATTAACTATTAATTAATATATGTCTCAAATTCTTAACACTTTAAGAATATACAAAAATCATCTTTGTTAATTTCTAGGATAAATCATGGATATATTAACATGATTGAAAAGAAAGAGCCCTTTATTGATAATAAAAAATTATAAGTACAAGTTTAAGTCCTAAAATTACAAAATGCATCAGCCAACAATTGACTTCTAGGGCACAAATCTAGCAAAGAGAGAAAGTAGGGATGCAAGCTCATAGAAGGAAAAGAGGAAAAAGAGAAACTCTCCCTTCTTTTCTTTTTCTTTTTCTTTTTCTTTTTTTCTTTTTTTTTCTTTTTCCTTCCTCTTCCTCTCTTCTTTGTAGAATAGGGGACTCACGTCCTCCTTCTCAGATAAAAGAGGGCTCACGGCTGGCATGGCTGTAGCTAGTGGTGGCACGGTCCATGATGATGCAGTTGGAGTTCCTTTTTCAATGATCAATAGCAACTATCGGAGCCAAAAAAAAAGAAAAAATCGAAGGCTCAGCTTTTAACAAAGAAATCTAGTGATAGATCGGCTAGAGTCAAGTTTCTAAAAGCTAGAAATAATGAGAGGGATTAGTAAAAGATTCAAGGGATCCTTACCTTATTTCTGATGATGATTGACCGTGATTTTTGACAAAGTCAATGAGCTCAATCAATGCATTTCCTAAAAAGATTTTGGGAAGAAGAGAGGAGAAAGCTCGCTTGAGGTGGTCGGCTTTAAGAGAGAGGTGGACCCCTTCAAATAATGGGCCAAACAATAGAAGATTAGACTGGAAATTTGACTCCAATTAGAAGTTGGAGTCTTGGTCGAACAGGAAAGAGGAACTCCTTCAGGAGTTCTGTTCATAGTCAGCATCCCCCAACATGTGTGGAGATCACGTGCTAGCCCTAAGATTTTTTTTTTTGGCCTTTTCTTTGATGCTTTAAATTTGTGTGGGTCTTTTTTCGTGAACTGGGTTCTGGGTATTACAAAAACAAATAAAGGTAAATACAAAAGAAAAAACCAACATCAACTTAAACCATACACAGATTCTTAAACTACTCCCCTTGTATCCTTAATGCAACAATCACTTGCCCAACAATTCCAAGTTTCTTTGATCTCCAAAGTCGATGGCACTTAAGATTTAGCAAGCAATATATTGAATATTCTAGATTCTTTCCACAATTTTGACCAAACAACTGATCTGATCCAAGAGAAGAAAGGATTTTCTTTAAGTGGCTAAGTTCAAATCTCTTATAATACAATAGCAGAAAATACTAAAAATTTTTGAAAGCACAGCTCTCAGCCTTTTACTTTCACTAAAGATAGGTCAAACTAATATCAAAATGGTACATTTATACTCGCAAAATCTTCCTCTGCAACGTGCAGCTTAGAATTTTTTTTTTTGCATCTAGCTAGAAAAGGTAACTATTTTTCTTAAATGGCCATGACTAATGAAAGTAGTTATGGAATAACTAAAATCCTCCTTGGACTAGGTCTCAACCTCTATATTAACTTTTTCTGGTATTGCGTCCCCTAATTCCTTCTTGATAAGAAGATATGCTTGGTCAAGATTTTACCCAAAACTTCGTGAATTGTTTTGAGGCCCAAACATCATCGCAGACTTATGTTTGCTATATATGAAGAACCCCTTAGGGATCATCATTGCTTGGTAGTATGATAAAAAAACAGATGTCATATGACAAATTTGTAGCGTTCGGAGGTTAATTAATTGTAGTGAAGATCAAGTATTAGATATGGAAGATCTGGCTACAAAATCCTATCCAAAACCTATCCAAGGTGCCTAGAATGATCCATAATCGGTCTGGTGGCCGTCTTGATCGCATAGCTCAATCTAGTTAAGTTGAAGGTTTTTTCTAGTACTTTTTTTTAGGCACTTGCTACGTGAGCCAATGTGATAAATCAAGGTGTAGTGTGGCTGCAGGTGAAACCAAATTGCAGTAGCTACTCCTCTAGTTTGTTGCCCCACTTCACCCCCTACCTCACCACCTTCCTTGAGAACCCCAAAAGCCTTGTCGCTACCCAATCTCCATCCTCATCACCGTCCTCTATCACCTCTCGCAACAAAATCTAGTGTATTGACATCCTACTATGTGATGTCTCCTATGGGTGGTACCTTGTTGGAGGTGGAGTGGTAGCTAGGAAAATGCACCCGAAGGTGCTAATTCTGAGGACTGGCCCTACTTTTGCCCCAAAACTATAGTAGTTGTGGCCATGAGAGCATTAATTTGTCACCAGAGGTAGGAAATAGGATTGGAAGCAAATAACTAGCGGGAGGAGATGCACCATCCGATAACCAATGGGAGGAACAAAACCAGAGAGTAATTGAAGGATTTTCTACTATTTATTAAAACTAGAGAGTTTTTTTTATTTATTTTCTACTATGTTGTAATGTCACATAATGACTATATGTAGTAGTTAATTAAATATTAATTTTTTAGCATTGTTAGTTAGCAAATTTAGAAAAATAAAAATTATTACATTCATTATAGTGGTAATTAAATGATGATATTGGATGTTCTTTATATATGGCTAATATTTGACGTGTGCTGGAGATGCTTGACTCTATGGTCACACAACTATAGGCCTCTTAAACTAAATTTTGTGACCAAAGTCCTCAAGGAGTAGAAAGATATAATCAAACATCATCGGGTTGAAGAAAATATCATGGATCCATAGAAACCTATGATGGAATAAGACCGAAGGCCTAACACCCATGCAACCTTCGCTATTGCAAGGCCTTCCAGCAACCTCTGGCCACCTTCTAGATATACAAGAAGAAAGGTAGGAAAATAGGTGATAGTTGACTTATTGGCTTATGAGTGCCTGACTTTTAAATTTTGTAAAATAGCTTAATAATAAGTCAAGTGATGATTGTCAATAGAAGTGATGATTGGTCCTTCACACGACCACTCCATAACAGATCAGATTATCAAACTCTGAAACAGGAACTCTCAAAGGTTAAATTATCAACTAATTAGGACATTTTGCAATGGAAATGGTGGTCAGCAACAAATTTTGCAACAAAACAATGCTATGGATTTCTTCCAGATGGAAGAGTAAGGCCACCCTTCAGCAATATTATCTAGAAAGTCAAGGTGACTGAGAAAATAAAATGTTTTGCATATCTTAGTTTCTATGGAAAAATTATAACCAAAGCAAATTTAATGAAATGAGGATGGAAGGATAAAGACAGCTGCACACTGTGTGATTCAAGTTCAAAGACCATAGATCACTCATTTCTCCAATGCCCATTCTCACAGCAAGTCTGGTCATCCCTTTAGCATGTTCTTGGCCTCAAGGAACTCCCCCAAAATCAATCTCTTTTATAGAACTCCTGGAGATCAGAGGAATCTATGCAATCTTGCCATCATGGAGTAGATATTCTTCTACTTTTGGTCCGTGGATCCTTTGGGAAGGATGAAACAAATGGTGTTTTGACTTCCACACTTATCTCCCAAATCATGTCACTAAGCAAATCATGAGTCTCTTTCTATCCTAGACAATGCATGCTGAAGTGGATAATGTTTCCATTAAAACCTTCCAAAATTGCATGAGAGGCCTGCTGCAAATCTGCTGTGGATAACCTGCGTTGATGCTGATAAACTTAATTATTTGCATCACTCTTTTCACTCCAATGGACCTTCAGTCAGAGCTAGATTTGAGCATCTTGTGCTTTGAAGCCTTTGAAACCTGAAAGCATCGATTGTCCAGAGCCAGAATCTATATGTTTTTTTCAATGATACGGAGCTATAGACAATTCCGGCCCATCGTTTGAATGGTTAGATTGAATTTTTACTCTCTATATCTCTTTTTCAGACTCAAGCCTAAATATGTGAAGCTTCTAAATATAAAAATTTAAAATAAATAAAAAAATTATTAATAGACTTATCTACGGTGATGGTTGTGACAACAAGCCCAGCTGATCATGTAGATGTGGGTCTCAAAGAATCTCAACAACCGTATCGCAGACGGTATCTCAGAAGCTCTGAGATTGCTGGCTCCAAAACCTCTGCACGATCTTCTCCACATGTGTGTCAGTCCACGTCTGGGTCATCGAGCTCTGAGAGGAGGACATCGATGAAGATTCTCGAGCTGGTGGAGGATCGAAACTGTAGCCAAATCCTATGATCCGGCTCCTACTCACCTCTCCGATGGCCCTAAGCCATCTCTTGAGGTCAAAGAGGGGCTGAGATGATGGATCCTCACCATGCTGCGATAGAAGAGACTCCATATAATCCATCTATATAGCTTAGAAATTCATTAGTCTATATATATCAGTATATATAAAAATTTAATAAATAATATTTTAAATTGTTACCGCGATCTGTCGAGATCGAGGATCTAAGTAATCACCAATCCTCCTAGACTGGTGTGTGGCCTCCCATATCTATAGCTATCCTGGTGCACGATCCAACTACCGTGTCTAAAATAATAAATAATAAAATTAAATTAATTAAAATATACATATGATTAATTCAATATGAAATTAATTTAAGTGTAGAATTTTTATTAATCTATCAGCTCAACATGTGTGCCAATGGAGCCACTAGTATGCTTAATTAGATGCTACTGGGTGGATCGATTCTGTCATGCCCTTTGCTGCCTATCAGAGTACTCCTCAGTACTCCACTAATCACAGAGGGCATTCTGTATGTTCGCTCGCATCGAGTGATGTGTGTAAGACTTTCAGTCTAATGGTGACTCGAAACTGGAGTGCTCTATGATGGACTGTCAAAGGCTATATAGCCCATCCCGAAACCTCTATATGGCTTCTTTCTCGAAGGTCTGACGGCCAGCCTCCTCATCCTAAAGAGTCTCGAATCGATAGTACCCCTGCAAGTAGAAGCAATCGCGTATTAATAAATAGAATATAAACCTATCGTGAATTTAAAAATTAAACATCTTTGACTTATCAGGAACATCTCTTAGGCTATATTACGAGCCCTCGATAGCCAACTGGAGAACTCATTCACCGACCCCGACATCAATTGTCAGATGATGCCGGTAACCACACGAGGCACCTCAAGCTCTGTAAATGTGTTGTAAACTTTATTTTGAACAATAAATATTAGACTCTAAAATGACTAAAATTTAAATATATTCAGTAAAGATATATGGTACTTACGTGCGGCTCTGAATGTGGATGAGCTCTCCATCCTTCGACTGAGTTGGAGGAGCCGCGAGCCAGACGGATACCACGCCTCTGACTTTGACAGTCGGGTGCGGCTCCGTATGACTATGGGGTCGTTGGTGACCCCACATCGTACGAACCTGAGAGTATCAAGACATTATAAAGAATATTATATTAAATAATAAAAGATAAAATAATATAAAAAAGAATATCTAAAGTATTAGAGTTTATCGTATGGTACGTGTGGAGTAGAAGCATGCGAGTTGGCGGCATGCGAGCTCTCTCCTCGGCTTCGATGGCTCTGACCTCGAGCAAACATGATGTATAATCTCTAAAAATAAAAATAATTATGTATCATATTGGATTAACTATATACCAGAATAAAATAACTATGTATAATATTTATTTAACTGTATATCATAATACCTTAACTTTGTACCAGTAGACCAACACATTATCATGTACTGCTGGATGAGAATCCTTTTTCTACTGATACATTTCAGATGCTAACTAACAATCTTACAAAACATCTTTTTTTGAATAGTTCTCCCAGCATATTATGCACATCTGGTTGCTTTTCATGCTCAGTATTATGTAAAGTCTGATCTCTCTGATGGAGAATCGATATTGGTTGGTGGATCTAGCTTCTTGATACTATTTGGATGTTTGGTATCCTTCAGATGGATGGCAATACAAGATAAATATTTAAAATAAGTTAGAGGTGGGAAAGTTCATCGCAAGCAAGGAGCACTACTCATCGACCTCTTCAGATATTTAGTATCCTTCGAATTCTTCATCTGATTCTTCCTCTTCTTCATCTTCTTTCTTTTCTTCTCCTTTTAAGATAGGATTGTCCTTTAAAATAAACTCAAAATTATTTATCTCCTCATATTGGCCATCACGTAGGAGAAAATTTGGAGCATCCAACTCTGCATCTATGATAGACTGATAAACTCCAGATATTTTGTCCTCTTGAAAGTATTTTGATAAATAGGGCTCTTCTTCTTTTTCTTCTCCGAACGCATAATAAATGGCCCAAGACTTAATTTTGCATACAGCCCACCATTCTTTTCTTTCTCCCTTTCTTGATGAAAATTGAGTATAATACACTTGAACAGCTTGTTGGGCTAGCACAAAGAGATCATTGATATATACTTTTGATCCATGTTTAATTTTAATAAGCCCGTGTCATAGATAGAAGCTCCCAACAAGCTTTTGAAGCATACTTTTGTTCTATCTTCTCGTATCCCATGCCTAACCCTTTCACCATTTTCTTTGAAGCATAGAAGTTTCCAACAAGCTTCTCATCCTTTGGTAGCATCTTCTTTATTATTGCTACCATCTCATCATAATAATTAACCGTCATATTAAACTCAGTCTTCAAGTTCAACAACTCTAACACAGCTGATAATATAGTGTGTGTTTCATATCTTGACCATAATAGTTTATCAGCATCTTTCAGCATACAATACAAATCACCACTGTTAGCTTCTGAATCATCCTTCATATCCCAATCAAATTTAGGACTAGCCGTATCCATAACCATGTCTATCATTCTATCTGTGTCCTTGTCCTGCTAAGGACTTCTAACCCTTGTAATTATCTCTCACATCTTCTCATGCAGGTACCAATGCTTATAGTTTGACATAAATCTATTCCTATATAAATAGATAATTATTGTATCCCTATCAAGTATTTCTCTATCGACACATATCTTACAACAAGTCTATCTTTGAACTAAAAGTGCAGCATTCCTAAAAGCATAATCACAGAAGTACTTGACACCCTCCTTATATTCAACAGAAATTATCCTGTCGACTATTCGACTATCCATCCAACTACGATCCATGACACACTATCAAAGAATTCTATATATTATTAATATTAATTTAAATAATATTATTAATAATATTATTTAAATTAATAATATTATTAATTTAAATATTATTAATATTTAAATTAATAATATTTAAATTTAAATATTATTAATTTAAAATTAATTAGATAAATATAATTTTAAATATTAAAAATTTAAAAAAGTGGAAACAGATTGTGGCGACGGTGATGGCGCTCTGTCGTCATCATTAAAAATCACCTGACGGCTCTGGCAGTGGGTCGATGATGGGTCTAGCATGGGTTTGATGATGGGTCGGCAGCACAGTGCTTCGATGACTGGGCGTCCGAAGGGGGGAGTGTTAGATGTATGCCCTAGATGCCATATTGGCTCACACATTCCTATACAAATGTAAGGATAAATTTATAATTTTGACTATAAATGAACAAAAGGGTTATTCTACTATCACATTGTGTACATTATGTCTGTGATACATCCTTTGAGTTAGTAGGAATGTTAATTCATATTTTCAAAAATTAAAAATTTAAGGTATGAATTTACATAACTAACTCATAAACAGCTCCTAACCATAGGATCATCACGAGGATGGTGATCGATCCGAAAGGTTGGTGTACGATCGCTTTCTTAGGGTAGATGAATCTTGAGTCTACGGTATGGAGACACCAGAGCGAGAGTATAGGTATTCATTAAGAATGAGAGTACTGAGCATGACCACCTTGAGCAGTCATAAGGAAGTCTACCTTCTCGTCAATGACTAGCTCGATGCTGCAGCTGTGTGTCTAGTTCTTTGATCTGAGGTGCATCGACAGTTCACCTTGAGTGTGTTATAGTTTGACTACATTATAACTCGATCTCCTAGCCATTCAAAATCCTAAGGTGTATGTTGGCTGTAGCATATTCATTGTAGGAATCAGATCGCACCAAGATGGGATCTATCAAACTCGGTAGATGAGAGGAGTAGTCCTATGATGATCGAAAGATTGAGTCCTTAAGCCCATGGCCTTGGCAGAGTGAAATAATGGAAAAGAGTTTTCCACTAAGATTTCACATCGAACTTGGATCGATCGATTGATTCATATGACTGATGTTGGATTTGACGAGTTCACCTTAACCCTAATTCAGTCGGGACTCATGATAGAAGAACTCAATCACATAGGTAGCTGCACCAAGAGGTTCGCCTTCATTTCTGATAGATTGCCACTATATACTGCTAGATGTCACTGATAGATTTTGGGAGCAATTAGAATGATCTTGATGATCGATCATTCTAATTATCTGAATCAGAAGAGTTCTGATCCATCAAAAGGAGTTTCGATGATGTCGATGATGAGATCATGACATGTCTCATTACCATACGGAAATGAACCTAACTGGGTCACACAAACAAGAGTTAGGATCTGGATGTCATCAATTGAGCTAACCTAGTTCGATTGATTTGGATTAGATCCAATTAGGTTCAAAGAAATCGTGCTAGCACACGATTGAGCCTAACTTTCTCCTCGTGCAATCCTTTTTTATCTCGATTGAGCCAAATGTGATTTGACTCACCTAGAGAATCTTGAAAAAATTTCTCTCAGTCTGACTAGAGCCAGTTCAACTTAAAAAAATTTTATCTTAATTCATGAGATGAATTTAAGACAATACCTGCTAATTCCTGTCACCTGCCATTTCTATTTTAGGACATCGGTCAAACATTGACTTATGGATCTTAAACTGAAGGCCACTTAGCAAGAGGTTATTGGAGAGTTTTTATGGAGTGTCCACCTGCTAAATTGGACCTCAAAGTGGGCACCATGATCAGATTGGGCGTGCGCCCCAAGTGGATAAGGATAGAGTCCCATGAGATGAGGACTCTGATCCCTTGATCGACTTGGACTGTAGGGCGCCAATCTCACTATGCTTATCCAGTGTTGGTGCCAACAGTGGTGGAAATTGAAGGGATTCTTATCTGATATAATCAGATGACATCACTCCATCAATCAAAATTTTTTAAAAATTAATTAAAATTTTTTGATTGGTCGAATGATGTGGCACTGCATGGCGCAGCAGGGTCTATTTAAACCCTGTCTGCACCTAGTTGTGTGATTCTGCTCAATACCCAGCAAAAATGAGATTCCCCTCTACTTCTTCACATCCCTTCTACTCCTCTCTCTCCCCTCTTCACGTCCAAGAAGTTGGACGTCCATCTGGTGCTTGTCCAAGGCGTGGTGGCTCTCTGAACAGAAGGCTGTAGGGATTTATCGAGAAGCTGCTGCTCCAGCTTCAGAAGATCTTTTGAAGATCTTCCAGATCAGATCCAGATCTGATTTTTGGAGCAGAGATTTGCAAGGAGAAGATAATCCAGATCCTACTCAAGTGGATATCGATAGAGGGTAGGTGATTGCATGGCTATTTTTGGACCTCGGGCATTGCTGCGATCATCTACAGGGTAATCTAGTTACCCTAGAGGTATTTCTCTAATCCTCAAGTTTAAGATTTAATTTTAGATTAAATATTAGATAATAAGAATCAAATCTAATAGATCTTAGATCTGAAATAATGTAAGATAATTTTTTTTTTAAATATTCTGCCCCAGATCTCATTAGATCTGAAAGATCCTACAAGGAAAAAGATGATTTTTTCTTCAACTGGTATCAGAGCCAGATTGATGGCTCTATTTCAGATCTAATTTAGATCTAATTTTTATTTTTATTTATCTGATATTAATAAATTTTAGATATCACATCAAATATGATTGGATCTAAAATCAAAAAATTTAAAATTAAATCTAAGTAGATCTAACATGTATGAGATGCATGACTAGACTAGGAATAGTTTAAATTATGAATAGTCTTGAAGTTTTATGTTTTAATGTTATTAAAATATAAATTATATCTAATTTATTCTCTAATTTTTTGATGTTATAAATGTTATATTCAGATCAAAAAATAAAAAATAAAATTTAATTAATTCATAAGATTGATCTGCTGCATGCCTAGACTAGTTGTAGAATTATTCTAATAACTGTCTAGAATAGATTTTATATTGAATAGTTTAATTTAAATCTTATTTTTTAGATGTTATATATGATGTATCAGATCTGAAAGCATGCTAATTAGATCAGATTTTAATACATGAGATGTATGCAAAGTATGTATAAGTTAGATCTGAAATTATATATATGATATGTAACTTAGATCTAACTAGTTTTATAGTTAAATCAATATTTCTGATTAAGGTGTTCCTCATGGTCGTCCGGTCATAAGAACAAAGTAGGGTTTAAGACCCTCTCCTCCCATTCAATGGGGTATTCTTATGGCGTGTAGGGGTGCTGCACGTTCATCCTTAATCAGAAATCAAACTTACTTTTCTGCAAAACCCTAGATCCTGAAACCCTAGGAATTATTTTACATGTTTTGTTTATGAACCCAAGACTTAATTAATGAATTAAGCTTATGAAATTAAATTAGGTCTAAAATTGAGAATTTCAGATCTAAGTTATTTTCATAAAATTGGGTTCGGACTTGGGTAGCTCAATTAGGTCTAGCGGTTGATCAAACTGAATCAAAAGTTGGTTAGATGGGATCATGAAAGCTAATAATTGACCAGCTTAATAAGATTAAGTCGATCAAGGTCAAATCACATTCATATGTGACTCGACCAAGTTAAGACCTAATTTGGCTCAGTAGTTAGAGCCTGGATTGTAGGCTAACCCAACTGGTTCTGGTTCGATAATTTGGTGTCTAAGGTAAGTTAGGCAGATGCGATCGATTGGTTTTTAATTGGGAGCTACTCGACTCGAATGCGTTCTTGTCAAGTGAATGGTATATCCCTCCCACTAGTCTCACTTACCTAGCCATATGTGTCGACCCAGTTCTGATTTGAGGTAGCTAATAATTCGAGCTAACCCATGCCACTAGATTAGTCATAATTGTTATGACTATGTCAAGTCAAGTTTAATGAGACCTAAATCAAATCTTTCTAAGAAAATATTAAGTCTAAGATCTTCCACCATTGTAGATGTGCGGGCCCTTCTCGGGGTTGATTATTCTTGACTGGTTACAGTAGCTCAGTTACACCAGCAAGATGCAACCATGTCCATTAGGCATTGGATGCTACGAATTAGAGGATGGGTTGTGCTCAATATTTCGGATACGGTGAGAGACTCAATCAGGAATCTAGTTCATGCAAATGGTGGGTCTGACTTAACTAAAGATTGGAGCAATATTTCGGGCACAGTGAGCTTCATGAATTAGAGACCAAGTTTTGGATGCACCATGATTAGAGAATCATTGGACAAGAGTTGTCCACTCATCGGTTGACCCATCATCAATAACTGTTAGGTGAGCTAGTAAGTCAGTCGGTGAGACCGCACCACCCACTAGAAATCACTAATCACGGAGATTTTTACATCTCTACCTAGGGAGTGTAGGGATCTGAGAAAATAGTGAGAGCCTAATTTGTTTAAAAGTGAAACTCCTAAACAAATTGGTTAAGTCTGATTACAAAATCTAACTACAAACTTTTGACTCTCTACAGGAAACATGTCTGCGTCCAACCTTCTGATCAAAATACTAGACACCCACAGATTGACTGGACCTAATTTCAAAGACTGATTGAGAAACTACAGAATTATTCTAGGTTTCGAAAAACTGACTCATATCTTGGACCAGGACCCACCTGCCATACCAGCATGTCCGACTGCTAAACAGAGAGCATCTCTGGAAACATGGACGGATGACGATAACAAACCCAGGTACTACATATTGTGTGCCATGTCTGATGACTTACAGCGCTAGCATGAGAATATTATGACTATCCGCCAAATGTTGGCTCACCTATAAAAGTTGTTTGGTGAACAAAGTCATGCAGCCAAGTATCAAGTCTGCCAAAGACTTTTTAAGGCTAAAATGTGTGACGGGTAGTCAGTCCAAGATCATTGTTTGACAATGATCAAGGACCTTGAGGAGATTGAGAAGCTCGGTGTTATCTTAGACAAGGATTTTCAGATTGATGTGATCCTTCAGTCCTTGTCTGATGCATATGGTCAGTTCATCATAAACTTCCATATGCATAAGATGCAGTGTACCTTGGTTGAGTTAATGAACATGTTGGTTACGGTTGAGCTTTCTTTGAAGGGTTCAAAAGGCTCAGTCCTTACTGTGGAGCGGACTTCTTCCAAGAGAAAGTCTTTTGGAAAGAAGAAAAAGTCTGCGAAAAAGCAGAAGGTGAATGGGAAAAGAAAGAAGACAGAACCGAAGAAGAAGACTACTGAAAAGGAAAAATATTTTCACTGCAATTCAAATGGCCATTGGAAGCGAAACTATCCTTAGTTCCTGGCCACCCTAAAGAACAAGAAAGATGGTCCTTCTGGAGGTATGCTCGTTATAGAATCTAATCTTACGATTTCCTTTGCATCCAGTTGGGTACTTGACTCTGGTTCAAGTGCTCATTTGTGCACTTCTATGCAAAATCTTGAGGAGAGCAGGAGGCTGAGGGATGGGGATATGATCCTACGTGTCAGAAATGGAGCAAAAGTTGCTGCTATGGGTGGGGGAACCTATCCTCTGTGATTACCGTTAGGATTAGATTTAATTCTTAGAGACTGTTTTATGTGCCTGCGGCAAGCAGAAATTTAATTTTTGTTTCATGTTTAGCATAAGAAGGCTATGGATTAGCTTTCATAAGAACCATTGTAACATATTTTATGAAAATAATAAAGTTACAAATGGTTTTCTTATTAATGATCTCTATCAGCTACATATTGATGTATCTATATTTAATATCGAGCAAAATGTGAATACCATAGGAATTAAAAAGCCAAGAGATAGTCTAAATGATAGGTATCTGTGGCACCTAAGGCTAGGTCATATAGCAGAAGACAGGGTTAACAAATTGAAAAAATTCAGACTATTGAGTCCGTTGACTTTCGAGTCATATCCAGTTTGTGAATCATGCCTTCAAGGCAAAATGACCAAGCTCCCTTTTGTGGAACATGGGGAAAGGGCCACAGACCTACTTGCCCTAGTACATACGGATGTATGCGGCCCATTTGATGTGCCGGCTAGAGGCAATTATATCTACGTGATTACCTTTACCGATGATATGTCTAGGTACGGGTATGTGTTTCTAATGAAACACAAGTCTAAAGCCTTTGAAAAGTTCAAAGAATTCAGACATGAAGTAGAAAAATAAATAAAAAAATCTATTAAGGTTCTTCGATCAGATCGAGGAGATGAATACTTTAGTCGGGAGTTCCTAGACTATCTTAAGGACAATGGCATAGTCTCTCAATGGACTCCACCTGGAATGTCACAACTCAACAAAATTTCAGAATGGAGAAATCAGACCCTATTAGATATGGTCCGTTCCATGATGAGCTTCACGAACCTCCCTGAGTTCTTTGGGGACATTGTCTCATGACAACAATATATATATATTGAATAAGGTTTTCTCTAAAATCATTCCTACCACACCGTATGAGATATGTCATGGTAAGAAGCCAAATCTGAGTCATCTCAGAATTTGGGGTTGTCCGGCTCATATCAAGAGACAGCTGGTGGACAAGTTAGAGTTCAGGTCTTTTAGAGCTCGATTCATAGGATATCCTAAAGAGTTATTAGGATACTATTTCTATATTCTGGAAGATCACAATGTGATTGTGAATCGACATGCTATTTTTCTTAAAAAATAGTTTATTCAAGATAGTGGCATCGGAAGAATAATTAAGCTCAAGGAGAATGTCTCCCAAGAGCAACGAGCTAAAGAACCTGAGGAACCCAATCAATTAGAACCAGTCCTAACACAACCTCTTCTACCTCGTAGATCGACTAGGATTTTTCATCCTCCTGAAAGGTACTTAGGTACTATACAAGAAGATGTAGAGGAAATGTTCCTCACGGGAAATGGGGCTCATAGTGATGACCTCAAGACCTATGACGAGGCGATATCAGATATCGACCCCGAGAAATGGTTAGAGACAATGAGATCAGAAATTGACTCGATGCACTCAAACCAAATCTGAACCTTGGTAGATCCACCTGAAGGTATTGTACCTATTAGGTGTAAATAGATCTTCAAGAGAAAGATAGGTGCAGATGAAAATATGGAGACATTCAAGGCTAGGCTCGTAGCGAAAGGTTATAGTCAGTGCGAAGGCATTGACTATCAGGATACCTTTTCGTCCGTAGCCATGCTAAAAACCATCCGCACATTGCTTGCTATTGCAACCTATTTCGATTATGAAATATGACAGATGGACATGAAAACGGCATTCTTAAATGGATATCTTGAGGAAGATATCTATATGGAACAGCCGCTTAGTTTCACATCCAGTGATGATGATCACAAGATCTGCAAGCTGCAAAGGTCCATTTATGGACTTAAGCAAGCATCTCGAAGCTGGAATACTCGTTTCAATGATGTGATCAAAATATTTGGTTTCATCAAGAACGAGGAGGAATCATGTATGTTCAAGAAGGTCAGTGGGAGTGCAGTTATCTTCCTCGTACTGTACGTAGATGACATCCTCCTAATTAGAAATGATATTTTCATATTGACCTCAGTCAAAATATAGTTGTCTAAGGAGTTCTCTATGAAAGATCTGCGAGAGGCATCCTTTATACTGGGTATTAAGGTCTATAAAGATAGACCAAATAGGATGCTGGGACTTTCACAGAAGATGTACATAGAGGAGGTGCTAAAAAGGTTTAGCATGAAAAACTCCAAAAGAGGTTTAGTACCTTTTAGACATGGCATTCATCTCTCCAAGAAGATGTGCCCCAGCACACTTGAAGAGATTGAATGCATGAGCAAGATCCCTTATGCTTCCGCAATAGGGAGCCTTATGTATGCCATGCTATGTATACGACCTGATATAGCCCATGCTGTGAGTGTCACAAGCAGATATCAGTCGAATCCAGACGAAGAGCATTGGACTTCTATGAAATGTATCCTTAAGTACTTGAGAAGGACTAAGGATATGTTTCTAGTCTTTGAGAATGGAGAACTCCAGGTTCAGGGATTTACTGACCCAGACTTTATGTCTGATATAGATGATCGAAAGTCAACATCTGAGAGTCTGTTCATTTGCAATGGTGGTGCAGTTAACTAGAAGAGTTTCAAGCAGATGGTGATTGCTGATTCTACCGTGGAGGCAGAGTATATTGCTGCATCGGAAGCTGCGAAGGAGGCATTCTGGTACAAGAAGTTTGCCGCAGAGCTTGGAGTGATGTCATCGGATGCCATCCCTCTTTACTGTGATAATAATGGCGCCATAGCCCTAGCTAAAGAGCCAAGGTCTCACCAGAAGTCCAAGCATATCGAGCGGCGATTCTATTTGATCTGTGATTACCTCGAAAAAGGTTATGTCGAGGTTAAGAGAGTCGACTCTACAGACAATATGGCAGACCCACTGACAAAGCCATTAGGCCAGCAGAAGATCGAAGCCCACCTTGAGAGGATGGGACTTAGATATATAGCCAATTGGCAGTAGGTCAAGTGAGAGTTTCTTAGATGTATGCCCTAGATGCCAGATTGACTGACACATTCCTATACAAATGTAAGGGCAAATTTATTATTTTGATTATAAATGAATAAAAGGGTTATTCTACTATTACATTGTGTATATTATGTCTGTGATACATCCTTTGAGTTAGTAGGAATGTTAATTCATATTTTCAAGACTTAAAAATTTAAGGCATGAATTTACATAACTAACTCATAAACAACTCCTGACCATAGGATCATCACGAGGATGGTGATCGATCCGGAAGGTTGGTGTATGATCGCTTCCTTAGGGTAGATGAGTCTTGATTCTATGGTGTGGAGACACCGGAACGAGAGTACAGATATTCATTGAGAATGAGAGTACTGAGCGTGACCACCTCGAGCAGTCATAAGGAAGTCTATCTTCTCGTCAATGACTAGCTCGATGCTGCAGCTGTGTATCTAATTTTTTGACCTGAGGTGCATCAACAGTTCACCTTGAGTGTGTTATAGTTTGACTACACCATAACTCAGTCTCCTAGCCATTCAGAACCTTGAGGTGTATGTTGGCTGTAGCATATTCATTGTAGGAACCAGATTGCACCAAGATGAGATCTATCAACCTCAGTAGATGAGAGGAGTAGTCCTATGATGATCGAAAGATCGAGTCCTTAAGCTCATGGCCATGGCAGAGTGAAATAATGGAAAAGAATTTTTCATTAAGGTTTCACATCGGACTTGGATCGATCGATTGATTCATATGATTGATGTTGGGTTTGACGAGTTCACCTTAACCCTAATTCAGTCGGAACTCATGATAGAAGAACTCAATCACACAGGTAGCTACACCGAGAGGTTCGTCTTCATTTCTGATGGGTTGCCACCATATACTGCTAGGTGTCACTAATGGATTTTGGGAGCAATTAGAATGATCTTGATGATTGATCATTCTAATTGTCTGAATCAGAAGAGTTTTGGTCCATCGAAAGGAGTTTTGATGATGTCGATGATGAGATCACGACATGTCTCATTACCATACGGAAATGAACCTAACTAGATCACACAAACAAGATTTAGGGTCTGGATGTCATCAATTGAGCTAACCCAGTTCGATTGATTTGGATTAGATCCAATTAGGTTCAAAAAAATCGTGCTAGCACACGATTGAGCCTAACTTTCTCCTCGTATAATCTTTTTTCATCTCGACTGAGCCAAATGTGATTTGACTCACCCAAAGAATCTTGAGAAGATTTCTCTCAGTCTGAGCTAGTCCAGCTCAAAAAAGTCTTATCTTAATTCATGAGATAAATTTAAGACAACACCTGCTAATTCCTGTCACCTGCCATTTCTATTTTAGGACATCGGTCAAACGTTGACTTATGGATCTTAAACTGAAGGCCACTTGGCAAGAGGTTATTGGAGAGTTTTTGTGGAGTGTCCACTTGCTAAATTGGGCCTCAAAGTGGGTGCCATGATCAGATTGGGCGTGCACCCCAAGTGGATAAGGATAGAGTCCCATGAGATGAGGACTCTGATCCCTTGATCGACTTGGACTGTGGGGTGCCAATCTCACTGTGCTTATCCAATGTTAGCACCAACAATGATGAAAATTGAGGAGATTCTTATCTGATATAATCAGATGATATCACTCCATCAATCAGAATTTTTTTAAAATTAATTAAAATTTTTTGATTGGTCGAATGATGTGGCACTGCATGGCACAGTAGGGTCTATTTAAACCCTGTCTGCGTCTAGTTGTGTGATTCTGCTCAATACCCAACAAAAATGAGATTTCCCTCCACTTCTCTATATCCCCTCTGCTCCTCTCTCTCTCCTCTTCACATCCAAGAAGTTAGACGTCCATCTGGTGCTTGTCCAAGACGTGGTGGCTCTCTGAACAGAAGGCTGCAGGGATTTATTGAGAAGCTGCTGCTCCAGCTTCAGAAGATCTTTTGAAGATCTTTCAGATCAGATCCAGATCTAATTTTTGGAACAGAGATTCGTAAGGAGAAGATGATCCAGATCCTACTTGAGTGGATACTGATAGAGGTCAGATGATTGCGTGGCTATTTTTGGACCTCGGGCATTGCTGTGATCATCTACAGGGTAATCTAGTTACCCTAGAGGTATTTCTCTAATCCTCAAGTTTTAGATTTAATTTTAGATTAAATATCAGATAATAAGAATCAGATCTAATAGATCTTAGATCTGAAATAACATAGGATAATTTTTTTTTAATATTTCGCCCTAGATCTCATTAGATCTGGAAGATCCTACAAGAAAAAAGGTGGTTTTTCCTTCAGGGAGGGGCAGGGGGAGAAGGGGGAGGCAGCCGCGGGTTTGGTCTGGCAACGGGAGGGGTGAGGGGAGAAGGGTGAGGCGGTAAGGAGCCCGATCTGGTAAGAGAAGGGACATCTGACAAAGAGGGAGGTGGCAGGGGACCCCGATCTGGCAAGAAGAGAGCGATCCAGCAAGGGGAGGGCTCGGAAACATATGATCTGACGAAGGGATGCCGGATCGGAGGTGAGGACGGTGGTGTGGGGGCTGGGGGGAGGACGTCGGGGGCTTCGACGGTGCGGCGGGGCAGAAGGGGGACCAGAGGTAGGGGGAAGAGGGGAGGTGCAGGGCAATCTGGCAAGGAAAGAGCTCGGGAACACGCGATCTAGTGAGGGGACGTCGGATCGGAGGTGGGAACAGTGGTGCGGGGCTAGGGGGAGGAGGTTGGGGGCTCCGACGGCGCAGCTAGGGAGAAGGGGGACCGGAGGCAGGGGGAAGCGAGGAGGCAGTCAGGCACTCGGGAAGATTTTTAGGACAGACTATAAGCGACGACTAGCTTTCATTGCTAATAGATATTTTTAAAATTTAAATTTATAGCAATGACTTTGCCATTGTTAATAAGTATTTAAGCCGTCGCTAATAAGTCTGCAGGGCAGGAGAAAAATCCAGGGAAAAAATTTAGGATTATTAGCGATGGCAATTTGCCGTCACTAATAAGGTAAATCTGTCACTAATAATCTTACAAATAAATTAAAAAAAATAAAATTACTTGGTTATTAAAGATGGCAAAATACCATTGCTAATAAGATAACCTCGTCGCTAATAATCTTAGAACCATATTAAAAAAAATTACTTGATTATTAGTGATGGCAAAATGCCATCGTTAATAAGATAACTATATTGCTAATAATCCTAAAATTAAATTAAAAATAAAATAAAATTATTTCTTATTAGAGATGTAACTTATTGTCGCTAAAAGTCAAAACTACCATCACTATTTTTTATTTTTTTTTTGCGATGGCAAATTTGTTGGTCACTATTCGTCGTTGGTAAAAATTATTATTAAAGATGGTAATTTTACCGTCACTAATAGCTGTCGGTAAAAAAGTATTTTTTTTGTAATGTTTTGTAAAATAGCTTAATAATAAGTCAAGTGATGATTGTCAGTAGAAGTGATGATTGGTCCTTCACACTACCACTCCATAACAGATCAGATTATCAAACTCTGAAATAGGAACTCTCAAAGGTTAAATTATCAACTAATTAGGACATTTTGCAATGGAAATGGTGGTCAGCAACAAATTTTGCAACAAAACAATGCTACGGATTTCTTCTAGATGGAGGAGTAAGGCCACCCTTCAGCAATATTATCTAGAAAGTCAAGGTGACTGAGAAAATAAAATGTTTTGCATATCTTAGTTTCTATGGAAAAATTATAACCAAAGCAAATTTAATGAAATGAGGATGGAAGGGTAAAGACAGCTGCACACTATGTGATTCGAGTTCAAAGACCATAGATCACTCATTTCTCCAATGCCCATTCTCACAGCAAGTCTGGTCATCCCTTCAGCATGTTCTTGGCCCCAAGAAACTCTCCCAAAATCAATCTCTTTTATAGAACTCCTGGAGATCAGAGGAACCTATGCAATCTTGCCATCATGGAGTAGATATTCTTCTACTTTTGGTCCGTGGATCCTTTGGGAAGAATGAAACAAATGGTGTTTTGACTTCCACACTTATCTCCCGAATCATGTCACTAAGCAAATCATGAGTCTCTTTCTATCCGAGACAATGCATGCTGAAGTGGATAACATTTCCATACAATCCTTCCGAAATTGCATGAGAGGCCTACTGCAAATCTGCTGTGGAGAACCTGCGTTGATGCTGATAAACTTAATTATTTGCATCACTCTTTTCACTCCAATGGACCTTCAGTCAGAGCTAGATTTGAGCATCTTGTGCTTTGAAGCCTTTGAAACCTGAAAGCATCGATTGTCCAGAGCGAGAATCTAGAGAAGCAACCCGACAAGGACCTGAAATCACCTGACACCTAAAAAATGAAACCTGAAATCAACCGACGAGGGCTCTGTTTGGAATATCCTGAAAACAGAGTCTATATTCTGTGAACTTGTATTCTGCGAATCGATATTCTGTAAATCAGTCTTGTTAATCTGTAAACCCTGATGTTGATAGGGACAAATGGCATCTACACTTCCATGTAAACATCAATATATGTAACTCTAAGTTAACTAATATAATTCCTTCTGGGTTGGGTTTTCCTAACTCAGAGACATCAAAAAAATAAGTGATGAATTAGTAGGTGCCTAACGCATATCATCTCCAAATATGGCATCACCATGTCAGCACATGCAGAATTTGAGCTTCAAAACATTTCCATTATATCCAGAGTTATCTTTCAGCGCTTCTTTACTTATGTTAATCAAAGGTTAAACAAGGAGGTTATAGCCACTTTGACATGTAAAGCAATCAAAGTTTCGAAAAAAAAAAACAAAAAGAAAAAGAAAAAGAAATGCCATTGCACAGCTTATTAATTTAAGGATGCCTTTATTAATAATTTTAAAAATGCTTTTTCTTTCCAGAAGCACTTGTTGAAATCTTGATAATGCCCTCATAGCAAGATTCATTCTTGAAGATTTGGTTCATAAGTTAGCCGATTTTGAGTTGAGTTCCAGGGGATCCAATTTCAGTGCACGTGCCCCAAAACCCAAAAATGATATTCCCTTGTGTACTCACTCAATCCATAGTCAATAAAAGAGTTCTTCGAGCGTACATACCCATTTATTCATTTTTAAACATATTTTGCTTGGTGAACTCTAGAGTGATCTTGATGGATTTTGGGAATGCTAAGGCAACCTTGCCAGTGGAGTCCTTGGTAGTAGCTCACTTTGAATTAATAAATGAATTGATCTTTCTTTGTCATGATCACTTATTGTATATATGTCATGCTTTAGTAATAGAGCCGGAAAAGAGTCCATGAGTAGAACGAAGAAGATTTATCCAAATGGAGGGAATCCACAGGATTGATTGGGTGGACCTAGGTACTCGAAATTTGCTCATATTTATAGATGAGGTTGGGGATTAAACCTATAAGGCTGTCCAAGTGGATAGAGTTCCTTGTTCACCAAGGTGACATCTTGCTCTCACATCTGAGTATGCCATCATAATGAAGGGTCAACTAGTAATCCACCTTACAAAGCATTGTCATGGGGTAGGAGTGTGAACCACGTGTGTAAGCCTATAAGTGATCTAAAAGACGAAACACCTTGCTGTAATCCAAACGCCAGTAAATTTGTGGCCAAACATGTGTTGACTATTGTACCCTAGACTTTGTCCTTGATAGTGAGGATAGTATTTTACAGGATTCAAATTATGACTAAGGATTAAGTAATTCAATATGGTAACCATTATAATAGTATAGTATCCATATTAAAATAGAAAAACGGTCAGATATATAAGTTCTAGGATCCAGAGTAACTTGAAAAAAATTTGAAAGTAATTATTAGCAGAAAAATATGTCTGACATGATCCAAAGTTCTAAGGGCCCATGAAACCATATGAATAAGGATCTAATAATGCCATGCTCAATGATCACACCACGACATTGAAATGATGGAGGCCTGAATTGTGGATATAGCTTGTGCAGGAAGAGACCAACTAGTTTCATATTTAGTTCATCAATATTTGATAATTATTCTTTCCTATCTTATCAGGGCTTATTGGAAAATCTAAGTAGGTTATAGGTAAAGATTTCTGTTTATGTTTCAAGATAGAAGATAAATACTCCTATGCACATTTAACACCTCTAAATATACTAGAGAAGATTTAGACTAATTTACCTTTGAACCAAAAGACCATTCAAAAAGATTTGAGATGCATTTCATGTGACAAATTAATCCAAATTTACTTCTAGGAAAACATCTGTATCATCTACAAACAGAACATTGACTACTTTAGATCCATTTTAAGGCACGAGAGTAAATGAGAAACTGTTCTTAATAGCAGCATACCTCATTTTAGGAAGCAATGAGAGCAAACAATAAAAGAAATAAAGGGTCTCCTTGTCTTAAGCCCCACCTAAATTGCAGCCTTGTCTTTGAACAAGCACCCTCTCCCCAAACAAATAGATTCTGGATCAAATCCTCTAGTCCTTAGTACTCTGAGAGGAATTAAACCAAGTGCACCAGATCATATGCCTTTTCAAAATTAATTTTCAAGAGATGCCATTTTTTTCCTATTCTTACCAAATTTATAATCTGCTGAGCTATAGCAAAATCTTCAAGTATATTTCTCCCATTAATGAAAATATATTAGGAACAATCCAGCAATTCATTTAAATATTTCTTAAGCTTGTTAGCTAATACTTTGAAAATTATTTAATGTACAAAATTTTCAAATTGACGGACCTAAATTCTATAATTCTACAAGCATCTTTTGACAGAGGAATAAGAATTGTTGTCATTGAGGATCGATTCGACTCAAGTTGATAAGTTGGCCGGTGAGCTGGAGAGTTGGATAAAATGATCAAGGGATTTGGATAGCTGGCTGATGATCTCGAAGATGTTGATGGGAGCTAGATCTTTGCTCTAACATCTGAATCAACTTTGAAACACCACAAATAGATGAAGTTCACTTATCGGAGGTTTTTCAATGATGAACTTACGATGCCTAAGTCAGATCATCTCAGATTAATAGTGGAGATTCTAAGTAGAAGATAGAGAAAGAGAGTCAGAATCAGTGTGTCCACGAGGGAGAGAGAGAGCTTAGAGACTTTAGGGGAGCTTGGAATACTAGAGTCTCAACTTTCCTTTGCCCTATACTCAATATGAACTTGACTTGGGACCCGACACTTTAGACTTACCTACAGGACCCCTCAAGAGTTGTTTATATAAACTAAGGCTAGAGCCCGTCATGATTGGTATCTCAGGATTTGTGAGGGAGACCATTGAAGATAATCACTTGCACATCTAAAACATATCATGGGATGTGTATATCTCACAATCATGGAGGTCATTCCATTGTGGGCTAGTTATAATCAAGTGTGGGAGATTCGGGCATCACCATGCACTTTTCGATGTGGCCCTGGGGCAGGAACTAGTTGATCAAGGTAAAGGCTACGTAGTAGGATCATAATGGGCTCTAATTGTTGGTTCTACAACATCAATTATGATCAATTTAAAGTGTATCACTTGTCCCCTACTTTTGAAGTTGAGGTGCCTTAGCAGCTCAAATAAAGAAAGTAGAAGAGTTGATAAAGACGATCAGCCATGGCATTGTATACCAAGCCATAGAGTTGAGCCACGAAGCTGAATATTGAGCTGAGAAGCCAAATGCTAGCCAAGCTGTGGAGTCGTAATATGAGTCATTTCACTTTAACTATCTTTTTGAGATTGCTAAGAAAATTTCTAGACACTACATTACTTAGGGATGTGTCGTTATTCACACTTTTCTAAGTGACATTATAAGTGATGGAAGTTCTAATACACTGATTGGATGCTTCATCACTTATGATCTTGATGATGCTTCAAAGCCAAACAACTATCCAATGTGTGCCTATTGATCAAGCCATGGATTTTGGACAACATATTGATTTGAACCCTCTAAGGCCTTATATAAGCATGTAGCAGGTGCTTTCTGCCACTTTTGAATTGTTGTCTATCGGTGCCAAAGAGGAAAGAACAACACATGCTCTATTGCCATTGCCATTTGCCTCTGTTGTTGGATATTGGCATGTCCACCAAGTTCCTTTGGAAGCTCTGTGTCCTATAGGCCTTCGATAGGTCCCAAGTTTCTTGGTCTCTTTCCTTGTTCTTCTATTCTTTTGCTTCTCTCATTTTTTCTTTCTGCATTTTCTCCTATCATTTTTATGGAGATTTCTACATAAACGGCCAAGGATCAAGAGATAGCAGGTTAGGATCTCCTAACCAAGCTTCTGTTGATCGGGCGAGGCTCCATCTAAAGATGCTTTGGGCTCAGGTTCTATGAAAAGATTCCTAGTAGAGATAGATCTTGAATGGATCCAGATCAAGTACTACATTCGTCGGTAGTACATCTTGAAGTTGCCTAATCCTTCTGGTCAGATGATATCTCTCCACGAAAGCCAAGTGGCCTTGAATGAGAAAGCTCTAAAAGCCTACCTAAGGTTCTCAATGCCTCTTATAGTTGTTGAGTTGTTGAATCGGTATTAGATTTTTCTAGCTCAACTAATCCCCAATGCTTGACGGATGATAGTTGGATTCATTTTATTCTTGAAACTTTGAAGAATATTCTCTAGTATAGGGATGTTTCAAGTATTCTTCTAAGTGAAGATGTATCCTTGAAGCAGAAGATGGTAGTACCTTTTCTATAGGAAAGATTACAATATCGTCTCTCTTGACCATTCCTTAATTCATGATTGGAAGGGTCAATTTTTCTGTATTTCTTTGTTGAGGTCATGGGGCTTTCCAACATGATAGGAAACATTATGAAAGAAAGTTTTGAATTTCCATCTATTTCTGTCAGAGGAGGAGGTGGTAGTAGCTTGGAAATTAAGGAGATTGTAGCTCCCCTCTACTCCTAGTTGTTCCACAAAGGAACCTTGGCAAAAGTCAACCTCATGATCACTAGTTTCTAGATCGCTAGCCTCCAGGATAAGTCTCTTGGTTTGTACTTTGTATTCTAAAGGGAAAAATTTAGTGAGCTGACCAGTTCATCTGACCTTGCAAAGCTGAGGTTTGATGTAAACGAGCAGCATGGATCTTCAAGGAAGAGGCTAAATGATGTCAAGTCCTCCAAGAAGAAGAAGGTTGTGAGACCATCCTCTTTGGGTCCCAAGTTGTCTGCTGGTTCCAACCCTATTGGAGTTGCTACAGTTGAGATGAGGTCGATTGAGGTGCGATCACCTAAGGTGGAGTTGATCGATGCTTTCTCAACCCCAGTTCATCCATCTACCCTAGGTAATATTAAGGAACCTACTTCCATCAGGATGTTCGAGGTCATCCTGGATGTGAGCACACTAGCTTCCATCTGTAGGTTGAGAAGCTCGCCTAAGGACATCCATGAGGCTATTCCAGAGATGACTCTTGAGGTGTCAAAGGTCACCCCAACATCATCTATTGCCTCCAAGGTTGCCCGACCTTCACTTGAGTCTGTAGTTGCTTTAGGTAGCACTGTAGAGCCCTCCCAAGCCTCATCCTCTATGCCTCAATTCATATTGAGTGCACCTGAGCAAATGATTTTTGACCTAATTGGTTGGTCATGATGTTCAACTTGGTGCTTGGCTATTGCGGCAAGTTTAGGCAGTGTTGGAGGATGGTAGATGGGCTTATGCTCTCAAGAGATGAGGAGCAACTAAAGAAGTGGACACTAGAGAGTGCTATTGCTTATCATGCTACACTACTATCAAGGTGAGAGTTTGAGCTCTCATGATCTAAGGTTCATCCTTGGTTGCTCAAACAGGTTACCTGAACTCACTCCTTTTCATTTTTTCTATAGGGAGACTATGGAGCTTAGATCCTTGCAAGCCTCGCTCAATCGCTCCAAGAGAAGATAGAGTAGGTCAAGCACCTTTTCTAAGAGGGTGAAAGATAAAAGGCCATGGCTGAGGAGGAATGGCAAGTAGCCTTGCAGTCTCTAAAAGTGGTGAGGGACCAAGCTCACCGGAAAAGACCAGAGCCACAGTTATTAAGCTTAAGCTAGAGGAAGCCAAAGACACCCTCAAGACCAAAGTCATTCTTGCTCAGAAGGAAGGTGAGATGGAGATTGCTTATCTTCACAAAGTAGAGGGTAGACTCTCCTAGCCAAGGAGAAGTGCAACCAAGCAGAAGGATGAGCAGTCCGATCCAAGAAGAAAGCTGCCCAAGCCAAGGACAAAGATACTCAGGCTGAAAAAAGGATGATAGGAGTAGAGGTTGGAACTACTAAGGTCTTGGAGAGGGTTTTCCTTACTAATAAGAAAGTGACCCAAGATGAGGAGGTTGCTCATCAGGCAGTCGAGGAATTCAACAACTTGGGAGAATTCTATGGCAAACTATTAAAAGTTGCTCAAAACTCCTTCTAGAAGGGCTTCCAATTTTGTAAGGACAAGTTGGCCTAGCTTTTCCCAAAGATCGATCTTGATTTCATTACTATATTGGCTTGCCATCAAGCAGCATTGAAGAAGACGAAGACAAAAAAGGAGACAAACTGTTGTATCCCTTTTCCCCTTGGTATTTTGTAGCTCATTTAAGCATTTTGTACTCCCCTCTCGTAATCCTTTTTAACAAATGATGTATTTTCTCCTCTCCATTTGCCTTTTTTCTTCATTTGCTTTTTATGCCATAGAAACTGTTTGAAGGAATCTCACCTATGTGAGTAGCTGAGAATTAGCCAAGTTCCTTAGGTCCTTCAGAATAGTTTGGTAATGCATCAAGTAAAGAGGATGTAGGTTAGTACTTGAGCTGATGTAAATTTGTCTGAATTAGCCGACATCCCGATTCTACAATAGGTGTATAGATAAACTGAACTAAGCTCAGGTATGGCTTGCCCCAAGCCTCAATGTAAGCAGGATTGTGAATCTCAAACTATTTCTCTATCATTATTTCATAAGCAGAATGTATGGATGATATCTAGCTTGCTCATTAGATAATCCTGAGAGATTTTTGGGCTCATCATCCAATGTGGACTTTTGTTTTAAACATTGTATTACCTTTATAAGATTGGTTTCCCAAGGCAATGACCTTGCAAGAGAGAAATTAGTAAATAATTTCTTCTAATTGGGGATCTATACCATCTATCTTGGAGAGCTTGGTATGTGGCAAGCAATCAATAAGAGATCTAATCTCGACCATCTGAGAGTGCTATAAATATAGCAAGGAGTGGCCATCAATAGGTAGACCAACCTTCGCCTTCCTCCTGAGTCTATTGGTTCATCACCAGCCATTGCCACAATGAGTTATACATCAACAGACTAGCTACTAAAGTGGCTGGAACTACTGTAGGCTTCCCTTAATAAAGTCATCGAGAAGGTGGTGAAGGTTGAGGTAAAGCTTTCCTCTCTTTGGAATTAGTTGATTGTGGAGAAGGCAGTAACTATCCATCAGAGGGTGGCAAAGATGGAGCAGAGCTTAAGATGGTAGAGTTTCAGTCAAGAGAGGCATACCAGAGAGCTCTATCTTGTTGAAGGAACTATAGGCCAGCCGTCAGTAAGCTGCAGAGGCTGATGGAGAATCGCATGATCAATGGAGTATGATCCTTCGATCAGATCAGAGAGAGAAACTACCAAGCCTTCAAAGGCAATAGCTCAGTGGAGGTCTCCCCCATAAATTTATTAGCCTTTTCAAGGAGAGGGAGCATGATGTGGAGGCTGGATTACTTCTCGATATTATAGTCAATAAGGGTTTGGACATCCTCGAGTTGCTTTTCGCTAAGGATAAAACCAAGGTGCAACACTTTGCCTATTAACTATCTTAGTGAATCTACCTATAGAATTAGGTTTTTCACTTTTCTTTTTATAAATCTGCTCGAACACTAAGCTAACACTTTTGTAATCAAAACTGATAAATAGAAAGAACTTATTTTATATATGTTTTATTCTGATGTGTTGTGTTGTTGAATGATTGTTCAATTAATTCTTTGCTCTAAGCTATGATTAGATTATTGTGGAGGTATTTTTTGGTGCCTTGCCCCCCGTCTTGGTCGTGATTGTCAGCTATGTGGGGGGATCATCAGAGGCATGCCTCCCAACCTCAATAGGCCTATATAGTAGGGTGGACTCAATGTTTGCCTATGAGAAGTGCATGATCTCCAAGCAATTCATGCTTCAAATGTTGGGTTGCTACTTGTTTGGCAAATACTTTACTATTCTATCCTAAAGAGATCAGGTAAGCCACCAAGATTTTGGTGCGAGGGCTGAGAGTTATGCTCAGATTGTTTCACCTATATTCAGGTCAATTGGCTCTTCGAGACCTCAATGTTGGAGCCAATAGCACTCAGGATGTTATGTCTATATACAATTGGTTGATGAGGCTCTTTAGCATGATGGGATGAAGTGCTGCTTGAGGAGGCTAGTCAGATGCTGAGGCTCTAGCACATGAGCCTTGGATGCTTATTTTGTTTAGCTTGAGGGGGCCGATTAGATGCGAGGCTTTCAATACAAGGGCCTTGGATACTCGGGCCATTTGCTTATGTAGGTCTGTAGGCTATAAAGATATAAGCATAGAGCTTGAAGTGCTCAAACTGTCCTATTTGTATATGTCAGTTGCTCACCGAGTCTTTCAACATAGGGATCGATATCTTGAAGTTGTTGGATGGCTCATCCTATTAGAACTAAAGAGGGTTTGTCGGAGGCTATTGTTCAACATAACCCAAGAGAGTTTGAAGTAGCATTTGATAAACTTCCAAAGAGTCTTGGCCATTTTTTCAGTAATCTGGGCCAGTATCTCACCCTTAACTTATTTGGTAAAGTAATCGATGGCAACTATCATGAATTTTTTCAACTAGCGACCTATGGTAAAGGTTCAAGGATATCTATTCTCCACTAAGTAAAAGGCCAAGGAGAGTTAATTAGAGTGATTGGAGTTGCCGATTATTGCTAAATGTTGGTATATCAATGGCATTGGTTACACTCTCCACAAAATTTACTTCATCTTTTTGAATGCTCCATTTGTAATAACCTTGTCACAGGACCTTATAGGATAAAGCGCTACCTCCTAGATGATTTCTATAGATCCCTTCATGGATTTTTCAAAGTGTGTACTCTACTTCAGAGGGTTGGGGGCATCAGAGGGGGGTAAAGAAAATGATCACTTGTAGAGTTTTTTTTCGAGCAAAATATGGTGCATGCTCTCATTCTTGATTCTCTAAGCTTCATTCTTGTCCTTAAGAAGCTTCCCCTCCTTGAAAATCTCAAATTTTTCAAATGATGAGATATCCCATACCTTCTGGAGAAATTTTATCATTCCTGGAGTTTTGATCTATATCTCTCTACAAACCTATCCAACAACTAGCTAAGAGTTGCTAAGCACTTTGTGGTGCTAGACTTCTAGAACTTGGGCAAGCTTTAATTCTATGAGTAGAGTTTCATACTCAGCTTCATTATTTGATTTTTTTTTTTGGTAACAATCATTATTTGATATTTTAATGTTGAAGAATAGAGCATGCTTTACAATGACTCCATCTGGGCTGGTCAGGATCAACTTCACTCCATTTTTACTGAGATTGGAAGACTCATTGATATAAAGCATCCAAAAGTCTATAGGTTCCTACTCCACCAGCTCCATGCTAACCTCAGCCTTCTCACAAATTGTGCACTCCACAAGGAAGTTAGCCATTGCCCGAATCATGTGGATGGTTGGGGTTGATAATACATGTTAAACTTTCCTAGCTTAATCGCTCACTTAGCTAACCTCTATGAGGTATCAAGCTTTTGAAGGACTTGCCTCAATGGTTGGTCGGTCAGCATAGTGATAGAATAAGCTTAGAAGTAGGGTCGAAGCCTTGTAGTTGAGATGATGAGGACATAAGCTATCTTTTTGATATTAGGATACCTCGTCTTAGCATCTTCGAGAACCCAACTGGTGTAGTATATAAAGGATTCTATACTCCATCTTCTTCTTGGATCAGGATCGGTTCCAACGCCATGGGAGAAACAACCAATTCAAGGTAAAGCATCTCCACCAAGCTATAGACTCAGTCAGGAGTGGTGATGAGGTGAGTTAATTCTGGAGTAGGTTGAAAGTAATCTGGTACTCCTCTATCATTCAAAAGTCTTTGATGTATTTTAGTACCTTAAAATAGGGAATGCACTTCTCTACCAACCTAGCCAAAACTTAGAGCTACAGTTTGTCCTGCTAGACACTATACTTTCTCATCCTTAATGGTTACATCTGTTAGAGTTTTATGATTTCATACATGTATAATTTTACAAAAAGAGTACACAGTAAAATTTAAAAAAAATTATATTAAATCTAATTTAATCTAAGCATACATAAGATCATATCTTCAAACCATAACCAGAATCATCATATGTGAGATAAGATTTAGATACAAAAATTAAATAAATAAAAATATACCTGGATATGGATCAATCTTCAACGTGAACAGATGATCATGGATATCCTTCGAAGGTCTCTTGTAGCCGCACAAGCATCTGGCCTCTATGGGTATCCACATGAGACTCTGATCTGATCAGAAGTCTTTTGATCTCACCGGGATGCTAGTTTTCTTACAAAGATCGTATCTTGATGGTTAAAAATCTTTTTTTCTCTCAAGACACTCTTAGAGAATAAGAAGATGTAGGAAGATCTTGATCTCTACGCTAGAGATCATGAGAAGAACTCTTTCTTCTCTTTTCTTCCTAAAAATTCATGCACCAAATCTCTACAATAGAGATGTAATAAATTTTATCCAACTTTTGGACAAAAAGAAGAGGAGACATCCATGTCTAAATATGGACAAGAGGGACAGAGAAGGATGTCCAAAACAACCAACCTTTGGTTGTGTAAGAAAGAAGAGATATGGAGATCAACTCACCTCATGCCAAACCCATGGATGCCACCCCTTCTTCCCTTGTTTTTCTCCACGCCAATGCTCTGGTTTTTGGGCGTCATAACCTACTAGTCTTCCCGCCCAAACCGACCCACATAGGTGGTCTTTTATAGGCGTTGGATGAGTTAGACTTTGGATAGAATTCAAGAGTCCAAGTAGCCTTGGACTCTTCCAATTTTGTGCCGCCCACACCAAGTATTTTTGCCCATGTTTACATGGTAGAAAAGGGATAAAATCCCTTCTATCTTACACATTAAATAAGAGGAAGAATCACATTGAAAATCTGGTGGGCATGGGTTGATTTGTGGCGCACAAAATTAGTTGGCATGGAGTCCTTTTTGGTGCAAGGAAAGGAAGAGTTTCAAGAACATGGGACTCTTCATTACATGGCTATTTTAAATCTAATTAAAATACCAATTAATCTTAATCTTATTAGGATCAGATTAGACTCAAAAAGATAAAAATTCAAATCTAATTTGATGCCCAATTAATTTAGATTGGATGTCTCCTAACTGGAGGAGTTCTAGTCCAATTGGACTCTTTCTTGCTGCTTCAGTCAAACTTAATTTTAATCCTAATCCCATTAGAATTTGGTGCAGCATAAAAATAAAGATTCCTAGTCCAAATAGGAATACATACATCCTAGTCTAATTAAAAATTGGGTCAAATCTAAATCTTAATTCAACTGGGACTAATCATCCAATCCTTTTAGGGTTATCCTATAATCCTATAGGGTTGATCAAATCAAACCCAAAATGAGTCAAATTAAATTCAATCAAATTAAACTTGATACAAGCCCCATTGCTCAATCAAATTGAGATAATTAGTAATCCTATTGCTAATTAATTCTCCTATAATTCACTAACTATTTAGTAAGTTACATAATGCAACATTTGCATTAGATCAATTATCAATCAAATTGATAATCAAATCCTATTACAATTCATAATCGTAATTCAACCATTTGATCAGTCAAAAGTCTCTTTTGTGTGTGACCCCATAGGTTTTATTCTGTCTGGTAGTGAGATATATTATGATCCCTATCACAATATCATTGAAACTCTTTTCAATGGATTGGAACAATTTCAACTCAGCCCATCAAGGATCATTGATCATCAAGATGATCCTCATGAGTCTCATAATCTATCAGTGATACCTAACAGTATGTAATGGCAATCCAGCAAAATAAAAGATGAACCTCTAAGTATAGTTAACACATGATACAGTCCTTCTATCATGAGTTCCAACCAGATGGCAGTTTATGGATAAATCGTCAAACCTCAACATCAGTCATATGATAGATTTAATCAGCTCGAGTCCATATGTGATTCTATGAAAATTCTTTTTCATCAATCACACTGCTATGACCATAGACTTAAGGACTCAGTCTCTTAAATCTCATAGAACTACTCCCTTCTACTAAGGTCGATAAATTCCATCTTGATGCATACCCCACTCCTACAGTGGATCAACTATCGCCAACATCCACTACAAGAGTTTCTTAAGACCCATGTTGATATGTTAGTCAAACTCCAACAGCCTCACTATGAGCAGTAGTGTCATCTCAAGTTAAAAGATCAGTCATACAACTGCAGCATCAAGAAAATCACTAACAAGTGAGCAGACATCCATGTGACTTCTCATGTTGGTCATGCTCAGTGTCAGTTATTCTTTAACAACCACCTGCACTCTCGCTCCAGCATCTCTACACTGCAGACTCAAGATCCATTTGCCTGAAGAAGTGATCCGTGCACTGGTCTATCCAGATCAATCATCATCTCCATGATGATCCTATGATCAGGAGCAATTCAAAAATTAAGCATCAATGACACATGCATCAAATTCTCAACTCTTTGAGAATATGTGTCATCATCTTGTTAATCCCTTGGATGATTCATGGACACATAAACATGAATGGTAATATAACTGCCCAATAAGTATAAAATCATATCTAGAGATATAAAATATGTCAGCCAAGATTGGCTTCTAGGACATACATCCAACAATTTTTCACTTGCACTAAAGCCAATCTGCCATGTACCAAGCCCTATCTTTACAAGATAAGCTTTTAGTCTTAGACTGGCTAAGTGACTTACCAGTGGGTCATCCACATCATATGTAGAGTTTGCTCTCTACATCTCTATATTTTTCTACTTGAGATAGTCGCGTGTTCTGCTGTTCTATGTGCTTGAATATTTGGTGAGACTTAAGCTCCTTAATAAGGGCTATGGTGCCATTGTCCTTGCAGTATAGTGTCACGACATCTAATGACATAACAATCAATTCTGCAACTAACATTAAAGTCAGAATGCATCCTACACATCTACAGTGTACTCAGCTTTCATTGATCAATTATTTGAAACCCTTCCAAAATATCGACATAGGAACACACCCTATGATGTTGACATTCTACAATCAATATCAAACATAAAATCTGAATTGATATATCCTCCCACTCGTAGCTTTGATCCTTCTCCAAATTAAGAATATATCTTTAGTTCTTCTCAAGAGCTTAAGGTCATTTTCATAGCAATCCAGCGCTCACAGTCTGGATTCAACTGATATCTACTCATGACATTCATGGTATTATTTATTTCAGTTCCAGTATATTACGACATACAACTATATCTGAGAGGATAGCAGATCTCTCTCTGATATTTTTATGCGGAACTCTTTCAGCATCCAGTCTCTATACTTTATCTATGAAAACACAATCATCCAGTTGCATCTATCTCTATAGATCTTTAGGATGCCTGCTTTATATCTTTCATGGAGAAATTTATATTCAACCATATTTTAATCGATGTCAGTTTTGGACACTCCAACTGTCTCTTTTGAAAACCACATAATTCCTTATATCTGATCAAACAATTTGATCATATCAACATAATGACAATTCCAACTCTAAGATTTTTATAGACTTTATGATCTTCTATCACAAGAAGTAAAATCCATAAACTATTCCATACAGAAATCTTCAAAAGATCTCTTCTCAAAAAAGCTATTTCACGTCTCTTTCTTGGAGTCGATGTCTCACATCGTCTCGTTGTAGGTTTTGGGATCATCTCTATACTCTCCATCTTCCATGAGAAAATAACTTTCTCTACATCCTCTGTTAAGCATGCTCAAGTACCTTTTGAGAGGATAGAAGATCCTACTATGTGTATGAGGTGGAGGAATATACGTCTGCTGGCTCATCATGATCAATAGGTTCTTAAGGTCCCAAGGCTCGCTGCTCTTCAGAGACCCCTCTTTGAGCTAGACTTTCCTCCTACTGCTTTATCCTGGTCAAATAATTTTTCAAGATGATAGCATGTTGGGTTATAATCACATTATAATCCCATCAGAAAGTAATATCTCAAACTCTTTTAGGATAAGCTTTATAGATCTTTTCTCTAACATATCCACCTACTGTCCTAGACACAGGCTGGACATCCTCGAATCTCAGAATAACTAAGATTCAGTTCTCACCATGCCATATCTCATATGATGTGGTAGGAATAGGTTTAGAGAGAACCCAATTCTATATAAATAAAGCACATCCCTAAAGAAACATAAATAAGTCAGTGAAGTTTATTATGGACCAGACTATATCTCATATAGTCTCATGACTCTTCTTATATCATTAAACTAAGATGTACTAAAAGCAGTCTAACATGAAACCATGCCATATCTCATATGCAAAGTAGAGATAACTCCTTGGTTAGCAAATCACATGGGCTACACACATCAAATGTGTACAAAGATAAGTATCTTAGTGATCCTTTTTTTCTTGTCCCACAAGAGTAGCTTAGTCATATTTTCTCAAAGAGATGATACATAAACTAGATTTGACTCAACAGTCAATAAGCCCAAAGACCCATAATTCTTCCAGTTGGTTAATTATTTCTTCTCCAATATGACTTAGCTTAAGGGTCCACATATACTTTAAAGTTTATCTGAAATCTGGATCTTTCAAATCCAATGACATTTACTGATTGCTCAATTAGTTCACATATGCATCACTATGCAAATAATAGAGACCGTCTCTCAGAACTAAATCCAAATGATGATCACAAAGGATACATATCTATGGCCACAGCAGTAACTGTTGTCCTATAGCCAATTTAAGGGTTACTTCCTCAGCCCTCTATTTTTCCATCAACTCTATACTAGAGTAGTCCATAGCTCAACGGGGAGAAGAAAAAATTATAAGGATAACATTGAGCAATCTTGACATGCCTACTCTAGGCATGTCTTTGTTTCTTTAGGCTCTCTAGGTATTTGCCTCTGAACTCGTTCAAGATTTCTTTGTTATCAACACTTTGACCAATTCAGATAAGATGCCATGATGGTCTTTTATATGGTAGCTTACCATAAACTATCCATATAAACTAATCACGAATTGCAGGATCAAATCCATAAGCAATTCCTTATGCATGATTATGTCGAGCCTTTTAAGCTCCTTAATATCCTGGATCATTATCAAATAACAATCATGTATCACATGCACTGTACGACTCTGATCATCTCACAATATTTGTAGATAAATCAACATATCGTAGGTAGTGAATATGTGCTCATGCATAGCACCTATCTTAATTATCATTGTCCATCCACTCATCAAGTATAGCTTGTTGACTATGGATTGGATGAGTTGTTAACATTAGAATAATCTGATAGAGAATATAGCTTAATCTTCTAAAGTTAAGAATAATTCTTAAATTTATGAGCCAGTCTATGTACTCGATTTCAGTTAATCGATTGATATCTAGGATTTAAGCTAGAGGGTTGGAAGCTGATACAATAAATAGCAGAGAACAAAGATTTTAATTGGATGTTTGTACTTATTTTATGATTTGCATTAAAAATTTTTAGATACAAAAATAGACTCCCACTATTTTATCAGATCTCCCATACTCTCTGGGTGGAGAAATGAAAATCTTGACATGATAATTGGGTTTCTAGTGGGTGCTGCGATCCCACTGATGCCGTGCACCTCACCTAACAGTTATTGGTAATATGAATAAACACCGATGCATAGATTACTCTTTGCCCAGATACTTCTCTAAGCATGTTGCAGCCACTTGGTCTCTAAGTCATGTGGGCTCACCTAACAGTTATTGTCCACACTCCTTAGTTAAGCCAGACCCATCGTTCACAAGCAGACGCAAAGCCATCATTGGATCCCTCACCTAACAGTTATTGGGCCCAACCCCATCTTTACCTTGCAGCAACTCTTTGCTAATAGAGTGGTTGCATGTTTCCGATGCAACTAAACCACTATGACCAGCCGAGAACAATCAACACCGGTAGCATGCCTGCACATCTACAATGGTAGAAGACTTTAGACTTAATATTTGGTGGAGAGATTTAGATTTAGGTCTCATCTAATTAGTCATCACATGACTGATGTAATTAGCATAGGTTTAATCAAACCATCAAGCAACCATAATTGATACTCAATCTTCCAAATTGGCCAGGTAAGTGGAGATTGGTGGGGGTTCCCCCATTGCTTTTCTTAGACACCAATAAATTAGCCAGGTAAGTGAACAGAACTAATTAAATAATCATCTTTCAGTTACTTGCCTTAGACACCAATTGGATAATTGATCTGAATAGGTTAGCTTAGGTGAATTAGACTCGAGCCACAGAGCCAAATTAGGTTCTTGAATTTAATCGATTCTACATTTAGGTGTCAATCGAATTGATCAACAATAATTGTATGATCTTAGGCTCTATTGACCTTTTCTTAATCAACACTTGACGTGATTTGATCAACTACTAAATCAATTCTAACCCAATGTGATCAAATCAGAAATCCTTTGAGGTAATCTAATTACATAACCTAATTTGATCTACCCATGATCAATCCCTCATGCACAAATACTAAGTTCATATCTTAAATCAATATTTTTAGATCTAAATTTTTTACATGAAGTATAAATTTTGATCTCAAAATAATTTTAGATCATGCATACAAGTATGTATCATATACATAAACAAGTTCAGGACATAGAAATAAATTTTAGTCCTAAACTTACTTTCATATATCATATATATGAATCAAAACAGATCTCGAAACTTCTTTCAGATTTAAATAACAAAATAAATATCACATATATGCTGTAAAATTAGATCTAAAAATTTAATCTAATTAAAAATTTTAACATCATTCTAGGATAATCATATAGCATAACAGGATAACCTTATGTCAGAACGACATCAAAATCTTTCAGATCTGAAATTTTTTACTACAGATTTCAAATCTAAATCTAAATCTCATATATATAATATGGCTCTAATACTACTGTTGGAGTTTTATGATTTCATGCATATATGATTTTATAAAAAGAGTATGCAGTAAAATTTAAAAAAAATTTATATTAAATCTAATTTAATCTAAGCATGCATAAGATCATATTTTCAAACCATAATCAGAATCATCATATATGAGATAAGATTTAGATATAAAAATCAAATAAATAAAAAAATAAATAAAAATATACCTGAATATGGATCAATCCTCAATACGAACAGATGATTATAGATGTCTTTCGAAGGTTCCTTGTAGTCGCACAAGCATCCGACCTCTACGGATATCCACACGAGACTCTGATCTGATCAGAAGTCTTTTGATCTCATCGGGATGCTAGTTTTCTTACAGAGATCACATCTTGACAGTTGAAAAAATTTTTTCTCTCAAGACACTCTTAGAGAACAAGAAGATATAGGAGGATCTTAATCTCTACGCTAGAGATTATGAGAAGAACTCTTTCTTCTCTTTTCTTCCTAAAAATTCATGCATCAAATCTCTACAATAAAGATGTAATAAATTTTGTCCAACTTTTGGATAAAAAGAAGAAGAGACATCCATATCTAAACATGGATAAGAGGGATAGAGGAGGATGTCCAAAACAACCAACCTTTGGTTGTGTAAGAAAGAAGAGATATGGAGATCAATTCACCTCATGCCAAACCCATGGACGCTGCCCCTTCTTCCCTTATTTTTCTCCACACCAATGCTTTGGATTTTGGGCATCATAACCTGCTGGTCTTCCCTCCCAAATCATCCCATATAGGTGATCTTTTATAGGTGTTGGATGAGTTAGACTTTGGATAGAATTCAAGAGTCCAAGTAGCCTTGAACTCTTCCTATTTTATGCCGCCCACACCAAGTATTTTTGCCCATGTTTACATGGTAGAAAAGGGATGAAATCCCTTCTATCTTACATGTTAAATAAGAGGAAGAATCACATTGAAAATCTGGTGGGTGTGAGTTGATTTGTGGCGCACAAAATTAGTTGTTGTGGAGTCCTTTTTGGTGCAAGAAAAGAAAGAGTCTCAAGAACATGAGACTCTTCATTACATGACTGTTTTAAATTCAATTAAAATATCAATTAATTTTAATCATATTAGGATCAAATTAAACTCAAAAAGATAAGAATCTAAATCTGATTTGGAGCTCAATTAATTTAGATTGGATGTCTCCTAATTAGAGGAGGAGTCCTAGTCTAATTGGACTCTTTCTTGATGCTTAAGTCAAACTCAATTTTAATCCTAATCCCATTAGAATTTGATGAAGAATAAAAATAAAGATTCTTAATCTAATTAGAAATACATACATCCTAGTCTAATTAAGAATTAGATCAAATCTAAATCCTAATTCAATTGGGATTAATCATCCAATCCTTTTGGGATAATCTTTTAATCCTATAAGATTGATCAAATCAAACCTAAAATGAGTCAAATTAAATCCAATCAAATTAAACTTTATACAAGCCCCATTACTCAATCAAATTGAGTCAATTAGCAATCCTATTGCTAATTAATCCTCCTATAACTCACTAACTCTTTAGTAAGTTACATAATACAATATTTGCATTAGATCAATTATCAATCAAATTGATAATCAAATCCTGTTATGATTCATAATCATAATTCAACGATCTGATCAGTCAAAAGCTTCTTTTGTGTGTGATCCCATAGATTCTATTCTGTCTGGTAGTAAGATATATTGTGATCCCTATCACAATATCATTGAAATTTTTTTCAATAGATTGGAATAATTTTAACTCAGCCCACCAAGGATCATTGATCATCAAGATGATCCTCATGAGTCTCACAATCCACCAGTGATACCTAACAGTATATAGTGGTAACTTAGCAAAATAAAAGATAAACCTCTAAGTGCAGTTAATGCATGATACAGTCTCTCTATCGTGTATCCCAATCAGATGGCAGGTCATAGATAAATTGTCAAACCTCAACATCGGTCATATGATAAATTCAATCAGCTCGAGTCCATATGTGATTCTATGAAAAATTTTTTTCATCAATCACACTGCTATGGTCATAGACTTAAGGATCCAGCCTCTTAAATCTCATCGGACTACTCCCTTCTGCTAAGATTGATAGATCCCATCTTAATGCACACCCCACTCTTACAGTGGATCAACTGTCACCAACATCCACTACAAGGGCTCTTTGAGACCCATGTTGATATATCAGTCAAACTCCAGCAGCCTTACTGCGAGTAGTGGTGTCATCTCAAATCAAAAGACCAGTCATACAACTGTAGCATCGAAAAAGTCACTAACGAGTGAGCAGACATCCATATGACTTCTTGTATTCATCACGCTCAGTGCTAGTTGTTCTCTAACAGCCACCTGCACTCTCACTCTAGTATCTCTACACTGCAGACTTGAGATCCATCTGTCCGAAGAAAGTGATCTGTGTGCACTGGTCTATCCAGATCAATCACCATCTCCATGATAATCCTATGATCAGGAGCAATTTAGGAATTAAGCATCAATGACACATGCCTCAAATTCTCAACTCTTTGAAAATATGTGTCATCATCTTGTTAATCTCCTGGATGATTCATAGACACATAAACATAAATGGTAATATAACTGTCCAATAAGTACAAAATCATATCTTAGAGATATAAAATGTATCAGTCAAGATTGGTTTCTAGGATATATATCCAACAACATCTATAGGATAGCTCAAATCTTTTTAGGGATGACCTTAATCCCTCATTATGTCACCATGAATCCAAAAAACTTTCACTTAGGTTGAGCTTCATATGGTAGTTCCTTAGAGTCTAAAATATTTCCCTGAGTGTAGCCATATGATGATCAATCTGTTGGCCCTTAACCAACATGTCATGCATATTCACTTCCATATTGCGGCCGATCTGATCCTTGAAGATCTTATTGACAAAGAGTTGGTGTGTGACTCCTACATTCTTCAACCTGAAGGATAACTTGTTGGCAATAAAGCCCTTTTTTGGTGATGAAGGTCATCATTTCCTTATCCTTGGGCACCATTCTAACTTGGTTGTAGCTTAAGAATGCATCCATAAAGCTAAGCATTTTGTGCCCCAAGATGGTGTCCATAAGTTGGTCGATCCTAAGCAAAAAAAAACTATCTTTTGGACCAACTTTATTAAGATCATTGAAATTGATACATACTCATTATTTTTTCATTCATCTTTTTCATGAGGACAATATTGGCCAACTAGTCAGGATAGTTTATCTCATAGATGAAGCCTGCAGCGTTGTCTAGCTTTTTGTCAATGGCCTACTATCTCTTTGGGACTAAGTTTTTCTTCTTCTACTAGATAAATTGATGTGGAAGATCTACAATTAGCCTATGGATGATAACCTCCAGAATGATGTCAGTATGTCTAAGGCTGACCAAGCAAAAGCATTGGTGTTGGCCTGTAAGAAGTCCATAAGCTGAGCTCCAGAGGCTTCATCTTGCTTGGCTCTGATCTACACCATTCTATTTGGATTTGATTCATGCATAGGGACGAAGAGGAGTTCCTCGACTAGTTCTCTATACTGCTACCTTTTTCATCTTAGGTGTTAATGCCATCGATTGGTAATATCTCCATCAATCTTTTAGCTTTGAGGATTGCAATGTAGCATCATCAGGTGAGCAATTGGTCACCTCAGACTTTTTCTATGCCATTGGTTGTGGAGAACATCATGAGCAAATGATAGGTGGAAATGATGGCACATAGAGTATTCAGGCCAGGCCATCTAAGTATAGCAATATAAGTCAACAGGACCTTAACCACTAAAAAATCAAGTATTAATGTAGCTTGTCATGGTGCCTGTCCAATAATGACAAGCAAGATATGATACCTTTTATGGAGACCGAATCTCTGAAGAACTTGACCAAAGGAGTATTGATTTTTCGAGATTGCTACTTGGATAAGTTCATTTTGCAAAAGGTATCATAAAATAAGATATCTGCTAAGCTTCCATTATCAATTAAAATATATTTTATGTCATTGTTAGCAATGGTTAAGAAAACTACGACGGCACCATCATAGGGGGCTTGGATGCTCTTAGCATTGTTGTCCGAGAAGGAGATCACCATGTCCGATCTCTACCCCTTTGATGCTAGGCTCCTTAGTCTGAGCTATCTGGGCATAGATGTTCCATGTGGCTAAGCTAGTTCCACCAGTTATTAGTCTGTCGAAGATAGTATTAATCTTCAATAATAGGTTGGTTGTTGAGCAATAGTATGGGAGTAGGCTATTCTTAACCAAAGTCATCTTAGTCATATAGATGGCTGATGTAGCACCAAGAAGTGCCATTTACCATGAGCTTCGATCATATTTTTTAGTTGGTGACAATGCTCGATGTTGTGCCCATAGTCATGAATAGAAGTCACTATGTGTTCATATCTCTATAAGCATTGAGCTTCATTTTCTTTGGCTACTTGACATACTCTCGGTTCTTTATCTCCAATAGGATTTATCCTTGGGAGGTGTTGAGAGACATACACATCTTGAACCACCAAGAGGGACTCCTGGATGTTCGCAGTTCTCCTACTTTCTCTTGGGCTTCTTGTAGAGCTCATCCAAGTCATCCCTAACCCTTTTGTTTTTCTTCTTCTTGCTAGCCTTCTCATTGTGCCACTTTATTATGGCCCCTTCAACACTAGTATACTTGTTTGCTTGAGCCAAGATCTTGGCATAGCCTCTGAGGAACCTCTTCTCAAAAGAGAAGAAGAATCTATATGGTTTTAGCCCTCCCTTAGGGCTGACATTGTGACTGCATGATTCAAATCATTGATCTCCAACATCATCATATTGAAGCGGCTGACAAAGTCTTAGAGGAACTCATCATTCCTTTGCTTGATGGTGAGAAGGGTGTCAAATGCCCTCAAGTGCTTCATGCTGCTTTTAAAATAAGTAATAAAGATTTTGACAAGCTCCTCAAAGAAGTGGATAGAGTTTAATTGAAGCATGATGTACCATATTTAGATGGACTTCCAAAGAGTTATAGGAAAGGCCTGGTACATCACAAAGTCAGTGGCTCCCTGCATTATCATTAGCGGCTTATAACTTTGTAGGTAGTTACAAGGATCAATGGTGCCATTGTTGGATGTATGCTCTAAAAGCTAATCTTGACTGGCGCATATCATATCTCTAGGATATGATTTTATACTTTATGGGCATTTATATTATCATTCATGTTTATATATCCATAAATTATCCAAGAGATTAACAAGATGATGACACATATTCTTAAAGAGTTGAGAATTTGAGACATGTGTCATTGATAGTTAATTCCAAAATTGATCCTGATCATAGGATCATCATAGGAATGGTAATTGATCTGGATAGACCAGTGCATAGATCGCTTCTTTCGGACAGATGGGTCTTGAGTCTGCGGTATAGTGACACTGGAGTGAGAGTGCAGGTAGTTGTTAAAGAATAACTAGCATTGAGCGTGACCAACATGAGAAGTCATATGGATGTCTGCTCATCTATTAGTGACTTTCTCGATGCTGCAATTGTATGACTAATCTTTTGATCTGCGGTGCTACAGCTGCTCGCAGTGAGGTTGCTGGAGTTTGACTGATACATAAACATGGATCTCAATGAGCCCTTGTAGTAGATGTTGGCGATAGTTGGTCCACTGTAGGAGTAAGATATATACCTAGATGGGATCTATCGATCCTAGCAGAAAGAAGTAATCTTATGAGATTTATGAAGCTGAGTCTTTAAGTCCATGACCATAACAGTGTAATTGATGGAAAAGAGTTTTTATAGAATCACATATAGACTTAAGCTGATTGAATCTATCATATGACCGATGATGAGGTTTGATAATTCATCCATGACCTACCATTTGGTCGGAACTCACGATAGAGAGACTGTATCATACGTTAACTACATCTAAAGGTTTATCATCTTTTATTCTACTGGGTTGCCACTACATACTGCTAGGTGTCACTAGTGGATTGTGAGATCCACAAGCATCATCTTGATGATCAATGATCCTTGATGGGCAGAGTTAGAACAGTTCCAACATATTAAAAAGAGATTCAATAATATTGTGATAGAGATCACAATATATATTACTACTAGATAGAATAGAACCTATGGGGTCACAGACAAAAAAGATTTTTGATTGATCAGATGGTTGAATTACGATTATGAATCATGATAGGATTTGATTATCAATTTAATTGATGATTGATCTGATACAAAAATTACAATCAAATAACTTGCTAAAGAGTTAATGAGTTAAAGAAGGATTAATTAGCAATAGAATTACTAATTGGCTCAATTTGATTGAGCTATGGGGCTTGTATCAAGTCTAATTAAATTGAATTTAATTTGACTTGATATGGGTTTGATTTGATCAAACCTGATTGGGTTATAAAATAACTTAAATTGCATGGGAGAATGATTCTTATTTGAACTAAGATTTAGGTTTAACTCAATTTTTAATTAGACTAGGATGTATGAATTCCTGTTTGGACTAAGAATTTTTAATTTTATAGGTGCACCAAATTTTAATTGGATTAGAATAAAATTGAGTTTGACTCAAGCACCAAGTGAGAGTCCAAAAGGACTAAGACTCCTTCTCTAATTAGGTGATATCTAATTTAAATAGTTTCGACTCTAAATCAGATTTTATTTTTTATCTATTTAGATTAAATTAATTACTAATATGATTAGGATTGATTAGAGTTTAAATGGGTCTAAAATAGCCACCTAAAAGAGGAGTCCCACATGGATTAGAATTCCTCCTTTCATGCGCCAAATCCAGCCCACGCCCACTTGATTTTGTGACGCCACATATCTCGACACTTCTCCTTTTCTTTTGCATGTAATAATCAAGAGGAATCCCTTTTTCTTCCATGAGAAACCAGGGCACATAAAATAAATTGTTGGGTGGCACAAAATTGTAGAGTCCTAAGATCTTTGGACTCTTGTTTCCTATCCATAGTCTATCTCCAATATCTATTTAAACCCAGCACCTTATAGGACGGTATGGACCAGATAATGATCAGGTTTTGATGCCTAAAAGAGAGGAAGATGTGCGTGAGAAATCCAAGGGGAGAGGCCACGGTGAAAAAGTTCATGGCGTGAGATTTGTTCTTGCTTCATATCCCTTCTTTCTTACATAACCAAAGGTAGGTTGTTTAAACAATCTCCTCTCTCTCTTTTGTCCATGTTTAGACATGGGTGTCTCCTCTTCTCTTTGTCTAAAAATTGGATAAAAATTTTTATATCTCTATTGTAGAGATTTGGTGTATGAGTTTAAGAAAGAAAAGAGAAGAAAGGGTTCTTCTTATAATCTCTAGCATAGAGATCAAGATCCTCCTATCATCTTCTTCTTCTCCAAGAGTATCTTGAGAGAAAAAAAAAATTTTAACCATCAAAATACGATCTCTGCAAGGGAGCTAATACTCTGGTGAGATCAAAAGACTTCTGATCATATCAGAGTCCCATGTGGATATCCATAGAAGCTGAACGCTTGTGTGGCTACAAGAGACCTTCAAAAAATATTCATGATCATCAGTTTGCGGTGAAGATTGATCCTTGCCAAGGTATGTTCTCTATTTATTTTTTTCTATTTGATTTATGTATCTAAATCCTATCTCATATATGATAATCCTATTTATGATTTTAAGATATGATCTTATGCATGATTAGATTAAATTAGATTTGATCTGAAAATTTTTAAATTTCACTACATACTCGTTTTAAAAAATTTTGCATGCATGAAATCATAAAATTCTAATAGCCATTATAGGTCTCCAGTTACGGCATCTTGAATTAAGGAGGAATAGGCTCCTCTATGATCCTTACCGAAAATACAGGCTTGGTGGAAAACTCTAGATCATTCCCCAAGATAGATTGATGTTGTCATAGCATCTTAAGTTACTGGTCCATCTCTTATAACTTTCAATTAAGATCTTTTCTCCCAAAAGCTTTCTTAGGTTTAGGCTCATTGCGACTACCAAAAATTATAGCCAAGCCCTCGTTGAAATCCCAAGTAAGGACCCTAATCTTTTTCTCTTCACTTCATCATTCATAAGCCCCACTGCTAAAAAAATCCAAGGATAAGAGGCATTGTTTATCCTTTATTTTTGGATCTGAAAGACCCCTTTATTTTTTCTTTTTCTAGCCTTTGTCACTGTCAGTGCTTGCTTTCGGAGATGGAGACTTATCCCTTGTGCTGCTCTTGGTCATTGCTAGAGCCCCATTGCTAGGAACTATAAAGATAAGGAAAAAATGGTTGATACCCCTATTTTTGGCCACTCCTTTTCTTTTTATCATTGGCTGTCGATAGCCTCTTGTTGTTGGTCTTCTGACTGTCAAACACCACCATGGCCAACTGGATGCAATCCTCATCTCCTTTTCTTCTTCTTCTTCCTCTTCTTCTTCTTTATTCCATTTTCTTATTTAATCTTTTGCCCTATCTCTTCTTTTCCCTCTCTTCCCAAGCTTTGTCTCTCTTTGATTGGTGGGTGGCCCTAGGGCCCCCCCCACCCACCCCCTCCCCTTCCTCCTCTATCAAGTGCTCTTACCGTTCACACCTCTTCAGACCAGGTTCTTGTTTTCATTGCAGCAAGATCGTGCATTTTAGGATGAAGTATGGGAACAGGCCTGCATGCTTCAAAGGGAAAAGAAGAGCAAAAAAAGAAAAAAAATGATAGAGAAGAAAGTTCTCTCTCTCATTCTCTCTCTCCTCTCTCTTCCTTCTTTTCTCTCTCGAGTTTTTCTCTTCAATTTCTCTCTTTGCTTTCTCTCTCTAATTTCTATAATCTATAATTTTCTCTCTATTAGGATTATCTGGATCTTTGAGAACACCATTAATGAGTTAGAATGATCCTAGTAAATGGGTCTTATTCCATCGTCGCTGGACAGCATGCTGGCATCCATCTTGATTAAATCATGTACCATTAGATTCGATCATTCGTGATTTTTATTGAACTATCTATATACTAATTCAACTATGATTTGATTAAATCATCTTCATTAAATCGATTGGATTGTCGGATAGTGTCACCTAATTAGCTCTATTACATCTTGTTAATTTTTCTCTCCTCTAGCATTCTCTCTTTACTTGATCTATGAACCTAATAAAGGATCCCAAGCCCTATTGCTTTGAATCCGAGTTGATTTTGATGGGAGGTTTTGAACTGCTCTATTAACCAGACAACATGCCTACAACATCTTACCCTTCATTGAGCATTGCAAGATCTGGTCCTTGTTGATCTCTATTGAACTCATTATATTTTAAATGACTCTGATTAGGTGAAGCTATTTGATCAAATTGACTCTAGACTGCCAATCGATATATCGACCTCCACTTTAACTCTTATTGGGCACTAATAGATTTGATCACTTTTGATTTATGTTAAAACATCTATATCCTTAGTCTAACAATGATCAAATAAAATTATCTTAATTAGACCGATCAGGTTGTTAGATGCTATAGCTTTGCAAACCTTATGAGAATATCAAAACTTATGGTTTTTATTCTTAAAATATTAATGGTTAAATTTTGATTAAAATATATTTTGAATAATATGTTCTAATAGATCCTCTCAAGATTAATTGAATTTGTCCATTCATCGTTTCCATATGGATAAGAAATGGACTATCTTTTTAAAATATTTTATGATTTAATTAAAAGTAACTAATTAGTATTTGATTTATGTATAATTTATGAAACTATATTTTGAATAAAAAGTGATTTGAAAATTTAAGATTTTTGAAATATTATGGTTTATTAATTTATTATAAAATATGCATATATTGACTTGAATTATGATATATATGATACGTTGTAAAAAAATATTTTCATATGCATCAGATTTGAGCTCTCAACTTTACTATATTTTAGACACTGCCGATTGGGGTTGTGCATTGATTCTCTAGATCTACCAATGGAGATTATGTATTGGTTCTCTGGATCTTACCAGTTAGGGCTATGTATTAGTTCTCTAGATCCTGTCAATTGGGATTGTGCATTGGTTTCCTAGATTCTGCCAATAGGAGTTATATGTTGCACTCTATTTGAGCTCATAGTGTTTCTGTTATGGTCCCGCCACAATGATATAAGTGTGGTCATAGTTAAGGCTATTCAGTTATATATTGTTTGATTCAAATCAAATTTATAATTATGTTTGCATATGAACACTTGAAAGTAATTAATTTATATAATTTAGTATAGAATATTTTTGAATATTATATCTTATAATAATATTTAAAATATCTAGTTGAGATATTCATTACTTGCTGAACGATCGAGCTCATGATCTCTCTTTTCTTTTCACATTCAAATTCTTTATTATAGATGTGGGTACTACTTTAGGAGTGAATTTAAAGATGAGAATTGACAGTATCAACCGATTTTAGACATAAATTTATTATTCTATTTTATAAGATTATTATTTGAAATTTAATTGATATAAGATCTTTTGAATATTATTAAATTTTTGTGAGAAATTAAAGTTGATTTTGGTTAGTTAAATTTTAAAATTAATGAATTATTAATTCTTCTATGATATATTGATATTGTGTTTAGAATGCCTTACATGATTATGGAAAGAGTTCTTAATGCTTATGCAGTAATTGCCACAACTCATGGCTCATAGATCTCGGATCAGGGGCATGACAACTTAGTTGACTAATTAGCAGAATTTCATAGTTTTTCTCTCTATTTGTAAAGAGTCCTCGATGACTTAAACTATGAATTTCTAAAGTTTTTGTTAGGTTTAGGAAGAGTCTAAAAGTGACTTCCTGCAAATCATCGTATCCAGAATTTATGAAGAAGCAAGAAAATTCCTTTCGGCCACATCCTTATCACCCCACCTCCCCCTTAGGTCTATTTCTTGGAACTTAATTATTTCTTCTATCTTAATATTGTTCTTCTTCTTCTTTATTTTGCAAATGTGTAATTTATCTTTGCTTCTTATGTACAGGCAAATAGATATTGGTTTCTTTCAAGACCTATGTACATCATTTGATCTAATTGTATTACATATTTATGTTCAACTTTATAAAAGCTCTAGTTTGTGATTTGGTTCACTCTCACACATAGAGAACACCCTACATAGAGTAAAATCAAAGTTTTCCCATTAACTATCCCAATCTTAGGATCTAGATAACAAGAAGCAAAGTCCTTCAAAACCCTAATCCTTTGCCTCAAGGTCCACCATCATGGCTCACCATACTAGTGTGTATAACCCATGCTAGGCGATACAATACCGTACTAAATTGAGACTTAGAACAAGCGACATATTGAATCTTGGTACCCAAAATTGACCTCGTACTAATCATAATGTCACATCGATCATAATGACATAGAACTAGCATGGTACTGGCGGAGGGTATGGCACCAAGATGGTGAATCTTGTCTACAATTGCATGTAGGTAGCCTTAATTGTTGGATGTATACCCTAGAAGCCAATCATGGCTGATACATTTCATATATCTAGGACATGATTTTGATTTATTGGACAGTTATATTATCATTCATGTCTATGTATCCATGAATCATCAAAGGGATTAACAAGATGATGACGTAAATTCTCAAAGAGTTCAGAATTGGAGGCATATGTTATTGATGGTTGACTCCTAAATTGCTCCTGGTCATAGAATCATCATGGACATGGTGATTGATCCGAATAAACCAGTGCACAGATTGCTTCCTTCGGACAGATGGGTCTCGAGTCTGCAGTGTAGAGATATTGGAGTGAGACTGCAGGTGATTGTTAGAGAACAACAAGCACTGAGCATGACCAATACGAAAACTCACATAGATGTCTTTTCACTCGTTAGTGACTTTCTCGATGCAGCAGTTATATGATTGAATTTTTGATCTAAGATGACACTGCTGCTCGCAATGAGGCTGCTGGAGTTTGACTGACATATCAACATAGATCTCAAGGAGCCCTTGTAGTGGATGTTGGCGATAGTTAATCCATTATAAGAGTGGAGTGTGCATCAAGATGGGATCTATCGACCTTAGTAGAAGAAAGTAGTCCTATGAAATTTAAGAGGCTGAGTCCTTAAGTCTATGGTCATAGCAGTGTGATTGATGGAAAAAAATTTTCATAGAATCACATATGGACTTAAGCTGATTTAATCTATCATATGATCGATGTTGAGATTTGACGATTTATCTATGACCTGTCATCTAGTCGGGACTCACGATAAAAGAACTGAATCACACGTTAACTACACCTAGAGATTTATTTCAGTTCTACTGGATTGCAACTACATACTGCTAGCTGTCACTAGTAGATTGTAAGAGCTCACTAGGATTGTTCTAGATCGACAATCCTTGTTGAGTTAAAATGAAATTATTTTGATCTATTGAAAAGAGTTTCAATGATACGATGATAGAGATCATTGTATGTCTCACTACTAGATAGAATTGAATCTATGAGGTCACAGAATAAATAGATTAGGCTTGAAATAAGTAATTGAGCTTATGAAGTGTCAATTGGGTTTAAAAAAACCCATTGGGTTCATGGTAACCTTACTAGCACATGGTTGGATCCAATTTCTCTTTCTGTTGGGATTACTTATTTGATAAGTTAATTCTAACTTAATTACCTACTAATAACCTACATAAATAAGATTCATGAGACTTCAATTATTGGGTATCTAAGATTATGTATCACATAAATTAAGGGTGCAAGTCCCTTATGAATCTCCTTGATAATTATTATGGGGTGCCATCTTGATTTGATTAATTTGGGCATGTCCATTGATTAGAGGGTCTTTTGTTTAAATATGGGATATCTCTTGGGTGTGTTCTGGGATATCTAATTATGGGTGCAAGGGCTCCAATTGTTGGTGCCTAATAGGCTTCCTAATATAAGTTGGATAACTTAAGTTAATAGAAATCATAATTCAAATAGAACTTGTATTATGAGATTGAATAGGATTCAATCCTTATGCCTATTTAAAGGGACCTCCCCTAAGGTCTCTAGAGCATCAAAATCAGCAGTCCCTCACACCCAAAGGCTCTCCCCATGCCCTCTCTTCCTCTCCCTTTCTCTCCTTAGGGGTGTTTTATACAACCCTTCCTTGGGATGCACGTCCCAAAGAGTTTCATGCCCAAAAGAATTTGAGTACCTCTTCCTTGCTGGTTTTTAATATTTAGTAGTATCACATAGCAAGAAGAAACTCTAGAAAAGAGGAGAAGAAGAAGATCAAGGAGAAAGATCAAGTGTTGATCGCTATCCAGGCTTCGTTCAAATTCAGCAGGCTGAATTTTGGAGAATCGAAATTCAGATTAAAGAGGACTGTTCCAGGCTGATCTCAAGTGGATACTCATAGAGGTCAGATACTTATGCAGCTAAAAAAGAGCCTCTTCTCTTTCAGATCTAGTTTTGAAGAAAGAGATTGCGAAACAGGTATGTGATTTGATCACAATCTAAATTTCAGCATATATTAATTTCAACATATGAAATAGATCCATGTGGTTTTATATTTTTATACATATAAAATTTTGATTAAAATTATTTTAATCTTATTCTCCACTGTGATATTTAGAAAATTAAGTTTTGAAATATATATGCTGCTTCAAACTCCAAAATCCAACAGTGGTATCAGAGCCACAAATTTTCATATGCTGAATTTGAATATACATATTTTTGAAAAAATTTTAAAATTAATTTTTTCTTAATATATGAGATATATGGATATATTTTTAAATTTAAAATTTGATTTTAGATTTAATTTTAGAATATATAGTTGATATATTGATGTATGCATAGATCTGAAAATTGATCTAGAAAGAGTTCTAGTTCATGTGAAATAGATACATGCATGAAATCTGAATTTTTTTATGATCTGAATTTTGATTCATATGTATGATACATGATCGTATATTTAAATCATAAATTTGATTTTAATTTAATCTATAATTAGTATATGAGATATATGATATTATGTTTAGATCTGAAATTTTGTTTAAGATTTGATTTTACATGCATATATGTGATATATGTTTGTATGTTAGAACTTGAAAATTATTTTTATATTTTAATACTTACTTTTATGTAAACTATTTAGATCTAAAATATGATTTTAAAATCTAAAATTTATATTTGTGTATGAGGGTTTTGATCATGAAAAAATCAAAAATTAAATCATGTAATAGGATTACATCTAAGATTTTTGATTTGAGACATATGAGTCTAATTCGATTAAGTAATTGGTTAAACCAAGTCAAGTATTAAATTGAGTTAGATTAATTAAGTTAATAATCATACAATTATTATTGATCAAATCGAGTGAGTCTCATATATAGAATCGATTAACTTAAGGATCTAATTTGGCTTGTTGATTTGAGCCCAATTCACTTGAGCTAACCAATTCTGATCAATTATCCAATTGATGTCTAAGGTAAGTAATTGAAAGATGGTTATTTAATTGATTCCGTTCGCTTATCTGACTAATTTATTGATGTCTAAGAAAAGCAATGGGGGGACCCCCATCAATCTCTACTTACCTGATCAATTTGAAAGATTGAGTCACAAATATGATTGTTTGGTGGTCTGATTTAGCCCATGTTAATTATATCAGTCATGTGATGACTGATTAAATGAGACCTAAATCCAAATCTCATGACTGATTAGATGAGATCTAAATTCAAAACTCTTCATAAAATATTAAGTCCAAGGTCTTTCACCATTGTAGATGTGCGGGCTTGCTACCGACGTTGATTGTTCTCGGCTGGTCACAGTGGTTCAGTTGCATCAAAAACATGCAATCACTTTATTAGCAAAGAGTTGCTGTGGGGTAAAGATGGGGTTGGACCCAATAACTGTTAGGTGAGGGACCCAATGATGGCTTTATATTTGCTTGTGAATGGTGGGTCTGACTTAACTAAGAAATGCGGACAACAACTGTTAGGTGAGCCCACATGACTAGAGATCAAGTGGCTGCAATATGCTTAGAAAAGCATCTGGACAAAGAGTTATCCATGCATCGATATTTATTCGTATTATCAATAATTGTTAGGTGAGGTACAGGCATCAGTGGGACCACAGCATCCATTAAAAACTTAATTATCGTGTTAGAATTTTTGTTTCTCTCCCCGAAGAGTGTGAAAGTTTTAATAAAATAATGAGAGTATTTTTTTGCATCTAAAAGTTTCAAGAGCAAAATTATAAAATAAATACAAACATCCAATTAGAATCTTTGCTTTCTGCTGTTCATTGTGTCAGCTTCCAACCCTCTAGTTTGAATCCTAGATATCAACCGATTAACCAAAATTGAGTACATAGACTGACTTACAAACTTAAGAATTATTCTTAATTTTAAAAAATTAAGTAATATTTTTTATCAGATTATTCTAATATTAACAACCCGTCCAACACATAGTCAACGAGCTATACTTGACGAGTGGATGGACAATGACAATAAAGATAGGTGCTATGCAGGAGTACATGTATACTGCCAATGACATGTTCATTTATCCACAAGTATTGTGAGGTGATCAGAGTCGCACAGCGTATGTGATACATGATGGGCAATCAGTCTATGATCATTATTTGATAATGATCGAAGATATTAAGGAGCTTAAAAGGCTCGACATGATCATGCATAAGGAATTGCTTATGGATTTAATCCTGCGATCCCTGATTAGTTTATATAGATAGTTTATGGTAAACTATCATATGAAAGACCATCATGGTACTTTATCTGAATTGATCAAAGTATTGATAACAAAAGAACCTTGAAAGAGTTCAGAGATAAATACCTGGAGAGCCTAAAGAAATAAAGATACACCTAGAGTAGGTATGTCGAAATTGCTCAATAATATCCTCATGATTTTCTCTTCTCCTAGTTGAGCTACAGACTCTAGTGTAGAGTCGATAGAAAGGTAGAGGGCTGAGGAAGTAACCCTTGAATTGGCTATAGGACAACAGTTGCTGCTACGATCATAGGTATCTGTCCTTTGTGATCATCATTTGAATTTAGTTCTTAGAGACAGTCTCTATTATTTGCATGTTGATGCATATGTGAATTTAATTGAATAATCAGTGAATGCCATTAGATCTGAGAGATCCAAAATTGAGATAAAATTTAAAGTATATATAAAACCAATAGCTAAGTCGTATTGGAGAAGAAATGATTAACAAACTAAAAAAATATGGGCTTGGACTCATTGACTGTTGAGTCAAATCTAGTTTGTTCATCATCTCTTTGAAAAAATATGACCAAGCTACTCTTGTGCGATAAGAGAAAAAGAACCATTGAGATACTTATCCTTATACATATTTGATATGTGTAGCCCATGTGATGTGCTAACCAAGGAGTTATCTCTATTTTATATATGAGATACAAATCTGAAATTTTTGAAAGGTTCAAAGAATTCAGATGTAAGTAGAAAAATAAATCAAAAAATTTTTGAAGGTACTTCAATCGGATTGAGAATACAATACTATTGAAAAAAAATTTTTGATTATCTCATAAAATGGTATTATTTCATATTAGACCCCTCTTAGTAAATCTCAGCTCAATGAGATAAGAAGAGTCATGGGACTATATGAGATATGATCTAGTCCATAATGAAATTCACTGATTTATTTATATTTCTTTAGAGACATATTTTATTTCTATGAAATTAAATTCTCTCTAAACTTGTTCCTACCACACCATATAAGATATGACATGGTGAGAACTGAATCTTGATTATTTTGAGATTCAATAATGTCCAGCCTATATCTAGGACAGCAGATGGATATGTTAGAGGATAGGTCTATAAAGCTCTTCCTAAAAAAATTTGGGATATTATTTTTCAATGGGATTACAATGTGATTGTGACTCAATGCTATCTTCTGAAAAAATTGTTTAACCAAGATGAAGTAGTGAGAGGCAAGTTAAGCTCTAAGAGAGTGTCTCTGAAGAGCAGGGAGCCTTGGGACCTTAAAAACATATTAATCATGAGCCAGTAGATGTGTATTCTTCCTCCTCCTCGTACACATAGTAGGATCTCCAATCCTCTCGAAAGATACTTGAGTATGCTTAACAGAGGATGTAGAAAAAATTATTTCTCATGGGAGATAGGGAATATAGAGATGATCTCAGAACCTACAACGAAGCGATGTGAGACATCGACTCTAAGAAAGGATGTGAAATAGCTTTTTTGAGTAGAGATCTTTTGAAGATTTCTATATAAAATTACCTATAAATTTTACTTCTTGTGATAGATGATCACAAAGACCACAATACCCTTGGAGTTGGAACATTCATTTCAATGATATGATCAAATTATTTGATCAGATATAAGAAATTATAGATTTCAAAAGGGTCAGTGGGAGTGTCCAATACTGACATCGATTAAAATATGGTTGAATATAGATTTTTTCATGAAAGACATAAAGTGAGCATCCTAAAGATCTCTAGAGATAGATGCAATTGGATGCTTGTATTTCACAGATAAAGTACAGAGATCGGATGCTGAAAGCGTTTAGTATAGAAATCTTGGAGAGGGGTCTGCTACCCTCTCGGACATAGTCATATGCCATAAAATACTTAAACTGATTATACCGTGATTGTCACAAATAGATATCAGTTGTATCCAAGCTGTGAGCGTTGGATTGCTGTGAAAATATCCTTAAGCTCTTAAGAAGAACTGAGAACATGTTCGGAGCAGGATCAAAACTAGGAGTGGGAGGATACACTAATTTAAACTTTATGTTTGATGTTGATGGTAGAATGTCTACATCATGGATATGTTTCTATGTCGATATCTTGGAAAGATTCCAAATAATCAATCAATGGAAGCTGAATACACCGTAGATATGTAGGATGCATTCTGATTGTAATGTTAGTTGCAGAATTAGTTGTCATACCATCAAATATCGTGACACTATACTGCAAAGACAATGGCACCATAGTCCTTGCTAAGGAGTCTAGGTCTCACCAAATATCCAAACACATAGAACAGCAGAACACGCAACTACCTCGAGTAGAAATATATAGTGGTACAGAGAGCAAACTCTACATGTGATGTAGACGACCCACTGGTAAGTCACTTGGCCAGCCTAAGACAATAGCCTGTCTTGTGAAGATAGGGCTTGGTACATGACAGATTGGCTTTAGTGCAAGTGGAAGATTGTTGGATGTATGTCCTAGAAGCCAATCTTGACTGACATATTTTATATCTCTAGGATATGATTTTGCACTTATTGGATAGTTATATTACCATTCATGTCTATGTGTCCATGAATCATCCAAGGGATTAACAAGATAATGACACATATTCTTAAAGAGTTGAAAATTTGAGGCATATATCATTGATGGTTGATTTCTAAATTGCTCCTGATCATAGGATCATCATGGGGATGATGATTGATCCGAATAGACTAGTGCATGGATCATTTTCTTTAGATAGATGGGTCTCGAGTCTACAGTGTAGAGATACTAGAGTGAGAGTGCAGGTGGTTGTTAGAGAACAACTAGCACTGAGCGTGACCAACATGAGAAGTCACATGGATGTCTGCTCATTCGTTAGTGACTTTCTCAATGCTACAGTTGTATGACTGATCTTTTGACCTGAGATGATACTACTGCTCATAGTGAGGCTGCTGGAGTTTGGCTGACATATCAACATGGGTCTCAAGGAGTACTTGTAGTGGATATTGACGACAGTTGGTCCACTGTAGGAGTGGAGTGTGCATCAAGATGGGATCTATCGATCATAGCAGAAGAGAGTAGTCCTATGAGATTTAAGAGGCTGAGTCCTTAAGTCTATGGCCATAGCAGTGTGATTGATGGAAAAGAGTTTCCATAGAATCACATATGGACTTAAGCTGATTGAATCTATCATATGATCGATGTTGAGATTTGATGATTTATCCATGACCTGCCATCTAGTCGGGACTCATGATAGAGAGACTGAATCACACGTTAACTACACCTAGAGGTTCATTTTAATTCTACTGAGTTGTCACTATATAGTGCTAAATATCACTAGTAGATTGTGAGAGCTCACTAGGGTTGTTCTAGATCGATAATCTTTGTTGAGTTAGAGTGAAATTATTCCGATCCATTGAAAAGAGTTTTAATGACACGAGGATAGAGATCATTGTATATCTCACTACTAGATAAAATTGAACCTATGAGATCACACAACAAAAAGATTAGGTCTGAAATAAGTAATTGAGCTTATGGAGTGTCAATTGGATTTAAAAAAACCCATTGGGTTCATGGTAACCTTGCTAGTACAGGATTGAACCCAATTTCTCTTTCCGTTGGGATTTCTTATTTGATAAGTTAATCTAACTTAATTACCTACTAATAACCTATATGAATAAGATTCATGAAACTTTAATTATTGGGTGTCTAAGGTTATGGATCACATAAATTAATGGTGCAAGTCTCTTATGAATCTTCTTGATAGTTATTATGGGATGGCATCTTGATTTGATCAATTTGGACGTGTCTATTGATTAGAAGGTCTTTTATTTCCATATGGGGCATCTCTTAGGTGTATTTTGGGATGTTTAATTATGGGTGCAAGGGCTCCAATTGTTGGCACCTAATGGACTTCCTAATATAAGTTGGATAACTTAAGTTAATAAGAATCCTAATGCAAGTAGGACTTTATTATGAGATTTAATAGGATTCAATCCTTATGCCTATTTAAAGAGACCTCTCCTAAGGTTCCTAGAGCATCAAAACCAACAGCCCCTCACACCCAAAGGCTCTCCCCACGCCCTCTCTTCCTCTCCCTTTCTCTCCTCAGGGGTGTTCTATACACTCCTTCCTTGGGACGTACGTCCCAAGGAGTTCCATACCCAAAGGAGTTTAGATGTCTCTTTCTTGCTAGTTTTTAATATCTGGTAGCAGTAAATAATAAAGAGAAACTCTAGAGAAGAGGAGAAGAAGAAGATCAAAGAGAAAGATCAAGTGTTGATCGCTATCCAGACTTCGTTCAGATTCATCAGGCTGAATTTTGGAGAACCAAAATTTAGATTAAAGAGAACTGTTCCAGGCTGATCTCGACTAGATACTCGTAAAGACTGAATACTTGTGTGACTAAGAGAGAGCCTCTTCTCTTCCAGATCTAATTTTGAAAAAAGAGATAGTGAAACAGGTATGTGATTTGATCACAATCTAAATTTCAGCATATGAAATAGATCTATATGGTTTTATATTTTTATACATGCAAAATTTAGATTAAAATTATTTTAATCTTATTCTTTGCTATGGTATTTAGAAAATTAAATTTTAAAATACATATGCATGCTTCAAATCTCAAAATCTAACATTAATTTCCTACCATCCTGAAGGAACCAGATCTACGATTTCAGGATTAGATCTTGAAACTTTTTCAAGATTAGGCAGCGAAAGACTAAAATAAATTAAAATTTATCTTATAAAACTAGAGAATCTCTAGATCTAAGATCTTATTACATGATTATTACATAATATTAAATTAAAAATTAAAATATAAAGAGCAAGAACTACATGTTGATCATATCAATATGTTTCTATACTACATCTAATGTATGTAAAATATAATAGATCAGATCTATTACCTTGCAAGTTAAAAGTTCTAACTTTGCTGATCCGGGCTTGAGGATGATGTTGCAAGCTGCACATGTGTCTGACCTCTAGGAGTCATCCACACGAGCCCACGAATCACGATCAGAAGTTTTGGTCTAGGAAATCAGCACAGTATGCTAGTATTGTGCTGATCCTTCTTCGATGGTCAATCAGATGCCTCTTTCTTGATTTAGATTCTTCCAAAGATGAAAAGTAGGAGAAGGAGTTTTAGATGTGAGACACTCTCAGAAAACTCACAGATGGAGGAAAGGAAGAGGTGAACTCAGCAACCCTAGAAGAAGACCCTCTTCTTCTTCTTTTTGCTCTAACCCAGACATTTAGTTTTGTATCTATTATATCTCCACGCACCAATACTCTCTCTCTGATTTTCACATGCCCCAAAGATCTCTCAATGTTCTATAATCCATAAAACTTTCAAGAAGAAATTTATCTTAAATAACGAGATATGAAGAATCCTTGTCTAGGTCAAATACCTAATCAAGAAAAATCCAAACAGGGGAAGACAAGTGGTGCCCAACTCTTGGGTGCCCCCTCCTTCTTTTTTTGCCATGGACCATTAGCAAAGGGTGCACAATATGTGCCATAAAAGTCACAAAAATTTCAAAAAAAAATTTGAATAAAATCAGTGCCATAAGGAAAGAGTTTTGATTTCCTAAAATTCTATCTCATAGAATTTGAAATCCAAACTAATTCCTACTTTGACTTGGTCCACAACCACATTCCATGTAAGAGAGAAAGAGTAGAAAGCCTTGGGTGTACGTGAAGGCCTGGGAGAGAAGATTTTATCGCACAAAATAAGAGAGAGTGGGCGTGGGGGGCTAAGGTGGCGCAAGGTGGAATCTTAGTCTTACTAGGGTTCAATCTATAACATGTTCAAATTTGGTTTCTCAAACTAAATCAAACCAAAACCAAATCAACCCAATTAAAATAGATCTTAACTCAATTAAAAACTTAATTTAATCAGATTAAATTAGATTTAAATTTGATTTAATTTTTAATCAAATTAGAAATTAGGTTGACCCAAGTCCTAATTAGACTAGGACTAGTTTTTCCTTGCACTTGGCTTATCCAATAAACCAATTAGACTTGATCCAATCAAGTCCAAACCAAATCTAATTAAATTATATTCAATTAGACTTAATCTCAGCCCATTGGCTTAATCAAATTAAGTCAATTAGCAATCGAATTGCTAATCGATCCTCCTGCAACACTTCACTAGGTTAAATGTCAATCGTATTGATCGTTTAACCCTAGAATGATTCTTAATCGTTGATCAACCATCCGATCGGATCGTGAACTCTAATGTGTGTGACCTCATAGGTCCGAACCTAAGCCGGTAGTATAGGAATAAATTTTTGTACCAATCAAAGTGACCATCTAGCAATGGTACCCGACGGTCGGATAGGTCGAATGTGTAGAACAACATCCTTAGAACCCATGCGGATATAGTTTTTATATAATTCATCTCCTTGACCAAAATACTCATAGGATATCTTAGAGTTCAACTGTCAACTCTGATCAGGTTGTCCACATTGTATTTCAAAATATCAAATCCATCTGATGGATTATCCTGGCCAAGGTTTTGCTAAATTGAAATACAGTGACTCATTCTTCTCTAACTCTTGGAGTGGTCAATCCCATCTTGATCACACTCTAACTTCACAAATACTTGACTGTGCCCAGAAGCCTTCCATCAGTGAATTAGAAATTTAGTTAGTCCAGTACCAAAACACAGTGAGTTGCTTGCAAGTCACTAAGGCGATCTCAGGTCTAAAAGACACTTATACCTATATCCCATCAGAGACATTCTCGACAGCAGAATGCTCTGGAGTTGGTCATGTTCAATGACGATATACTCTTACATCTCACCTGTATGCCATACCAGTGTCTCCACACTCCTTGATTAAGAGAACAACCAACCCAATGGCCTACAGCAATCTATGCTCGATAGAAGTTGTTGTCTTTATTAACAGTTTATCATTTGATCGTGAACAGTTTTAAAGACTAATCGATAAATCCTCTCTTTATCGAACCTAAATAGTCCTGAGGACTTCATCACAACAACGGAGTTCATTAGAAGATGAAAATTTATGATGAAAATATCAAAAAATATATTTTATTTATTAATAAATCAATTACAATACAAAGTTGTTCAACCATCAACAGGTTGACGATTGGTTTTTCGGACATATTTTTCAATACATCCTACATCAAGTGCTAATTTAGAGGACTCTTAGTTTCAAGTGCTGCACAATTTGAGTGCCACTATTTTTTGGTGTAAATTATCTTGGTTAATTATCAATTTAAGTATTTTAACATATCTTAAGTCATCTTAAATAAACCTAAAAGTAACTTAAATAATGTGTAAGGTAATGGTTATTCTATCATTTTGTTTGTTAGGAAGCATGTACCGTTTTCTCCCTCACCTCTTTAATAGCTTTTTTACAAATAACCATCAAAACAATGGCTTATGTGTATGTGTTACTACGTATGTATGTGTATATAAGCGCCTAGACTTTTGAAGGCTGCTATGTATGATGCTATGCTGCATGGAAATTTGCATCCAGCTCCAAGAATGTGAGTCAGACATATATCCAAATCAGATACATATCAGACGCAGGCATACTTGTATTGTTTTTCCAGCTTTTATAGCAAGCTTTTTTTTTTTTTTTGATGACAATAAGCCGGAGATAGATGGATGGATACTTCGACTCTTTTGATAATGAGTTCAACCACTATAACAATATTGATAGCGAGTTAACGACATTCTCTAAATATTAATCAAGGGTATAGGTATTGAGATAACTTTGCAAAATAGCCTTTTTACTTTCATCTCTCAATAAATTGGAAAGTCTGAAAAACACATATAGTGAAAGAACGAAATAAATATTATATTCTAAAATTTTTTTTTACAAAATATTTTAAAATAATTAGCTTAATTAAAATTATTTTTCTATGTTTCCTGCATCAACTTTTTCGCTGAGCTAGACACTTGGACACATATCTGAATCTGATTTCCATACAAGCTTGAGGACAATTAGACATATGTATTCATGCCATACTAGACACTTGAGGATAATCAGGCATCTGGACTTCATGCCAACGGTCCAAGAAATACTAAATACAAGCTGCTTGAATTGAGCAACAGTGCACTAACAGGAATAGAACCTTTACCTGGATGGATTTATATTGGTATCATCAGGTGAAACCCACTCAAAACCTTCACCCTTTTTTTTGCAGACCAAAATCCATGCAGGCTTTGGTATGATATGAACTTGGCTAGCAACATAGCAAGCTGTTAAAGCTTGGTCACCAGTAATTATTACCTAACATGATGAAATATGTTAGGACATGGCATGATGGATCGTTAAAACAAGTACTTCAGGAAGTTCTACGTGATATGCTCTTCTACAAAATCAATTACCCAAATAGATACGTCATCTTGTATCTGCAATGGCTTTCCAATGAGAAACACATGTTTGTTCAATTTACTCAAAAAAACTCACTAAAATAAAAATATGAAAAATAGAAACATAGAACTAGTCCTGTGAAATAGGACAAATAATTGACTCAAATATTTACTAAGATTGCGTTGCAAAAGTAAAAGAATATATCTATTTTTAAAGATTACCTGAAATTAAAATTCAACCATACATTCAAAAATTCATAAATTCTAATGTCTAACATGCAGTTGCAGATATGGAAAAAATATGAAGAATTAAAACAATATCTACAGCAACTCCATTTTGTCCATCTTCATGAAGGACAATTATAACTCCAGCAACAACTAACCAATTGTAAAGCGGACGGTCTAGTGATCTCATCAATCTAAGTACTAGGCTACTAAGATCTGAAATCTAATTTCATATATAATTACATCAACATGTAATTATTGACAAAATAATTTTATGTCGTGAATATATCCTTGATCTTATCAATTATATTTTTCATCTAATCTAATTAGATTTGATGTATCATATACATCATATCAGATCTAAAACACATCTTATACTGATTATAAAATATAAATTTCAGATTTGATATCACATAGAAAATTAATTAGATACAAACATGAATATATAAAGAATAAATTTTTGGTAAAATCTGTTTTCGCGCAGTGCTGAACTCTGATAGAATATAGATCTAAATATCTATCGAAATGGATCCAATTCAGATCTGAAATAAATCTTACTTCATAATGAAAATAATAATATTAAAATTTTATTAAAATAAATTTAAAATAGATTTTAATTCATATTATTATTCTATCAAAAATTCAGCAATAGCAGAATTCTATTATAACAAACTTATAACAACCTTAGTCAATAATTGATTAGGCTCATCTAATCTAATCAAATCCAAATCAAAAATTTGATATAAATAGATTTAAATCAGATTCAATGTCTCACAAAAAATCTCAATTACATCTTATGTAATTAATCTCAAAAAATTTAGTTATGCATGCATATATTTCAGACCTGCTCTGATACCAATTAAAGAGAAGGAAAACTGTTTCTCTTCGGATGATCCAGGTTACATCTAAAAATTTTTTATTAATTTATATGAATAAGGATCAAATTTTTACCTGATTAGCAGTAAAATCAGAGATCAAATCTCAAATAATCTGATATAAATCTTCGCGAAGGCCTGGATGTGCAGACCCTCTACTTCACATGCACGCCAGATGCCACAAGAAAGCAGGATGAACTCTGATCTTCGCAATCCAATCAAACGAGGGAGGAGATGTGTTGGTATGATACCTCACACCAGCAGGTAAGACGTCCAAGGAGGGCCCACGTCCAAGGGAGAAGGGGCGGCACCAAAGGGGAGAAGCAAAGGAGAAGAAGAAATGCTTCTCTCTTCTCACACAATCTCTCTCTCTCTCTTTTCTCTCAATCTGATATGTTTGCTATTTTATTATGCATCCATAGGTAGAGACTTCTCTATTTATACATAAATCCTATGACCCAATAAGTATAAGAGTCCTAACTCAAATTTGATTTGAATCAGTCCAATACTTATAAAATAAGAATTCCTATATGAGATAGAATTGCCATCACTTATGACACCACTTTGCACCCACTCCCTCACCCACATGAGATGCCCCAAACTAGCACCATTTTAGGTGTTGGTCGGCCCACATGAGAGGAAAATCCTAGTGTAAGTAGGATTTCTCATATCTCATTCAAAATGGATCTGATTCGAATCCAATTCAAAGTTGGTTCGAAATAATTTTGAAAGGCTGTCATTCCAAACTCTTTAAAATTTTTGTACCAAATCCAATTTAAATTTTTAGATCCACTTAAGCCTAATCAATTCAAATTTAATCTAAAATTAATCAGTACTTAAATTCAATCTTTTATATGCTCCATAGATCATAGATCAGAAACTGTTCATCTCCAGGATCGAACCTGAATCTCATATGTAGTGCTAGCTAGACATAGTCGACTTTTCAATCTCGTTTGACCCATAACTTAATTCTTAATCAAATTAGCTTATATGTTTAATCAAGTCAAGTACTTTCAAATTAGATATATAAATATAGACCAATTTTTTTCTACTTTGTCTGACTTGTGTGCATGACTCTATAGGTTCAACCACTAAACCGATAGCACAAAAATTAATTTTTATACTAATCGAGATATCATCTAGCAATAATTTTCAACATCCAGATAGATCGAATTATCATAAAAAAATATTTCAGAATCCATACACATGATTACCGCATAATTCATCCTTTTGACCCTGGATGTTTTAGGATGGTCTCAGGTTAACTGTCAACCGAGATTACTTTATCCACATTATATTTCAACCTTTCAAATCCATCTCATAGATTATCCTAGCCAAAGCTTTGCTAAATTGAAATACAGCGATATATCAACTTCAATAATTCGGAGGGATCAATCCTATCTTGATCCACACACAGACTTTGCAAGTACTTGACTGTACCCAGTAGTCTTCTGTAACTGCATTAGAAATCCAGATAGTCTAGCACCAAAACATAATGAGTTGCTTGCAAGTCACTACGGTGATCTCAGGTTTGAAGGACACTTATACTCATATGCTTCACGAGCTGCTCTTGACAGCAGAATGCTCAGCAAGTGAGTCACTTGTTCAGTAACGATGTACTCCTACATCTCACCTGTATGCCATACCAGTGTCACCATACTCCTTAGTTAAGAGGACAACTAACCCATATAGCACACAATGACCTCCACTCGATAAACGTTATCGTCATGTAATGATGTATCATTTGATCGAAAATATGTTTAGGAACTATACGATAAATCCTCTCTTTATCGTATACTAGCATAGTTCTAAGAACTTCATCACAGCATAAGAGTTCAAAGAAGATGTTACTTTGTGATAAAAAATATCAGAATAATTTTTATTTAATGATCAATAATTCATATACAAAAAAAAACTCAATCGTCACACGATTGATTTTAGGACATAATTTTCAACAATTAGTTTGTAAACATGATGTATATAATTTTGGATTTTCATAAAATATATTTATCTAAATTACTATTTTTGTTAAATGATTTCAACCTATGTCAAGTATTGTAAAATTGTTTAGAAATATTTTTCAAATTTAGTAAAGATATTATCTTTACCAACTAGCATATTTTATTATGATATTTATTGTCATTATGTAATTTTCATCATATTTCAATTATATTTGAGTAACAATATTTTCTTCGAAGTAGCATGGTAGTATAAGATGGTGCAAGCAACTCATGAGGAAGCAGGAGAGATGGTAGAGGATGAGTGTAGTGCCATCATCATACTATTTCTGTTGATGGAGTTGGCAGGAGATCACTATTATACTCGCAAGGTATTTAGGATACTCTTATGTCCCATACGCAAGGCCTGCAAGGTACTTCTTTCCACCACTAGAGATAGAATGGTACTACTAACATGCAGATAATGTTATTTACCCTAGAAATACTCTAGATGATGATCCATCATTAGATCAGATATCATAGATCAGTTTGCCACTGTCTGTATTGTCCAAGACAAGAGGGCTAAAACTAAGGGACTCTAGAGCTTGTGGATCTATCAATAAGACAATGTATCACAGTAAAGAATGGAAAATATTCAATGGTTAAATTGCTTTTAGTTAATAAAAATTGTCACTATTACATTCTAATGTTATATGATTATGTATATTTCATGATCCTAAGGTAACTAAAGCAACCATAACCACAATCAAGGAGCTATACTCCGATCCTGAGCCTATATGAAGTTTGTGCCAGAATGCATCAAATATGAGATTTGATGCTGGTTTCAAATGAGTTATAAAATATAAACATAAATATTTATGTTACATAATATAGATCACTACTATTCATTAATTTATAATTGTTTATTGATATAATAAAAAGCCACATATACATGGACTCTAGAAATGCATGCACAGATTCTTGGAGCATATTATATGGCAACATCTAAAAAATTTAGAAGCATTCTCAATGAAGAACAAAAAAGGATAAAAGATAAGGTAAAGGAATAGAAGGGTCAGGATTATAAGATTTCTATGGAGGAGTGTAAGGGATTAGGTTCTAAATGGATGAAATCTGGCATATGAGAGAAGCTCGTTGGTGATTATTTCAAGAAGAAATGGCTAGAGAAGTCTAAAGCCGGCCATGCTATTCAGATGGTGGAGAAGGAGGGATCTATTTTCAAACATTTATATGGTTCGATGCCCATCATGACACACCAAAAAAGAATGATGAGTTAATAAGTTGTAAACATAATTTTAATTATTTTATGTATTTAGTCTTAAATCATTTTACCATTCAATAATATCATGTGTTATTGAGTGTAGACGTAAGAGTATAGAGAATCAAATCACACGGAATTATTTAGCCACACTCATACGCTAAAGGGGAAGTCAGAGCATGTTGATGCCAAGTCAAATAAAATTGATGTGAGTCATGAATTTATTTTATTTCAATATGCTACTTAATGGTTGTTCAAAATTTATATATTTATTATACTTGCAGGACAGTGACCATTTCGACTAAGTATGATGATGATACCTCGTTGCAGTCTTCTTTTGATGCTGATGCATATATGAAAGTAACTGAAGGCTCCAATAAAGATCGATTATATGGTTTTGGATCCATGATGAAAGCAATATCTATACTTGAAGGTCCTTCCGTATCCTGCTTCTACATGCAATCAAATAGCTCTTTATTCTAGCCTAATGGATATAGAAGTAATTTGAGGAGATGCTTAACAAACAGATGGAGGAGTACTTGCAGGCAAAGACTATTGAGATAGAGGCATGAGTTGTAGCTTAAATGATGGTTCAAATTAATTTCTCACTAATTTGAAGCTTGGGCACATTTGAGGGGCATGGAGGTACCACTTTCAAGCCAATTTTCGCCTCCCCTTCTGATGGCAACGATCATCCAGCTGCTAATTGACTAGATATTTTAATATTTTAGATTTAATATTTATATATAATGCACTTTTATAAGTATATGAAAAAATTTGATTGTATAGTATTTGACATATTTTAATATACTTGATGGTAAACTTTAGATCTTGAATATACAATTGATTGAATATTAATAGGTGAATCTTGATATTTTATTTTGTTAAATTTGATATTTATTTTAGGTTGAAAAATTTTTGACAGATTTTTAATAGATTTTCAATGAATTTTTTATCTATAAATTTTATGATTGATTATCTATTAGTGAATGGAAAGAAACTCAAACATAATAATGATATATTTCTGACAGATATTCTGTCCGATATTTTTTTGATGAAAAATCTATCAATATAAGTGCTAAGTTGATAAGTACATTAAATATTCCAAAAGAAGTATCAAAATATCCATTAATTGACATTTGTTCCTTGGGAATTAATGCTTTTGGTTGTGTTTTGCAGGGAGGATGATCGCCAATGCAACGAGCTCAATTTGCAGGTTGAAAGGGAGAAAATTGGGCACAAAATGGAGCTCAAAAAGGCCCAAAAATGAAGCCCAAAACTCATTTAAAAACGGCCCAAATGGAGTTCGGTCCACCATGGACCAGTTGCTCGGTCCATGGGTGGCTCACGGAAATAGGGCGCGGTCTACCGCACGGTTCATAGATCGAAGAACGCCCGGTCCATGCGCGGCACACAAGCACAGTTTTCCTAATCTTTTATCGTGGCGCATAAGCAGAGTGGGCTAGATTTTGCACGATCTGACGGCTATGAACGATCCTAGGCTTGATTGGACGGACGGGAGTAGTTGTCGGCTGAGAAAAGAAGTCTTTTGCATGATCTGACGGTTCTCATTCAATCTGATGAAAGATCCAACAGCCAAAATTTCAGCCGACTTGATAAAGGTGTTGATAATAGCTAATCTGGGACGTTTAATGCTGATCAGATGGTGGGCGTGGGTTGAAGAGTTTGACATGATTGAAAGCCCAATTTTAGTCAGTTTCAGTCAAAATTTACTCTATAAAAAGAGGGGACTACAAAACAGAGAATAGAGAGCAAGGAAAGTGAACAACAGAGCAGAACAAAGGGGCCCACAGCAGCAGCAACTTTTATTCTTTTCTTTCTAATTTTTGTCTTAGGCTTTGGGAGAAAGAGGAGAATATGGAGGAAGAGCTGAAGATCTCTATATGTGGCTAGACTCCTCCAACTTAGAAAGACGATGAAACTTATAAATAAATTTTTATTTTTTTTATATTTAATTTTTATGCAATAAAATTATATTTTTATTTTATATCTTTTTATTTTTCGAAGGTATTGATTTAGCCTGCACGGTCTATACTCTCTACGGACGTGCCGTAATCTCCGAATATAGTACGTGCCTAGAAGAGATAGATCGTCGTATGTTAGATTAAATATTATACCTTATAATTAGATTTAGATAGTTTATACTCTAAACAGACGAGTCGTGATCTATGGATACGATTTGTATCTCTCCGAGATAAACTATACTAATATCCTAATCACAAATACTAATATTACAATATAAAAAAAAAAAGAAACTAAAATCTGTCTTGCATGGTGGATTCAAAATTTTTGGATTATCTCTCTGACTTACTTTTATTCATAAATTATTTTATACTTATAATTTAATTCTTGCTGTTTTATTTTTAAATTTTTTTATAATCAATTTTCTTTTATTACTTCTTCATGAAACAATTATCCTAGGTCTCCAAGGATACGATTTAGACTCACTCTATCTATATAGTTTGAGTTGACTTTTATTTTTGACTGCCTACGATAGCGATCATAAGTCATAAAAAAATTTTTGATGAATAATTTGTCCAAAAAATTTTGGATGGAGTCTCTATCAAAAAATCTTATTATAATTATATTTTTTGATGGAAAAATAATATTCATTGGGAAATATAGAAAGTGTATTTCTAACAGATTATCTATTACAAATCTATCAAAAAAAATTTCGAATGGATATGATCTGTCAGAAAAAAAAATTATTGACATGATTTTTTTGATAGATGAGAATCCATCAGAAACATATTTTCTGATATATTTTATGGATTTTTCTGATGGAATTGTCCGTCAGTGAAGCCTTATTTTCAATAACATCCATTCAAAATAGTAAAAGTTGTTAGCTGGCTAAACATAATTAATAGTGAAACTTTTTTGTATTTAAAATTTTTAACCAAACTTAGATAATAGTGTAAATTTTTTCACTAATAGATAATGTGTTGGCTTGTTATTGGATGGCCCAAGTACTCATAGTAGAATCATTCTAACCAATAATTTCTGCCTTAGCATGTGGTGCAATCTAGAAAGCCCTAGATATTTTGCTGGCTATCGTAGGGTTCTTAGCTATGGTTGACCACTTAGGGTTCGCCCAAGTGCTAGCTGCACTAAAAACCTTGATCCAGGGTTGGTCCAGCCTCGATCCACAAGACCAGTCAATAATACTTATGCCAACTCACATGAACCAATCCATGTATGAAGGGTCTGATTTACTTTTTCAATTAGATTCAGACAAGTTTGATGAGGACTCATAAGAGATTTAAAGATAAGATCAAAGACAATGGATAAGCATGGGATCCTAAGATCAACTTAGGTTTCTACTCTATCATGTCCTAACTTACTCGATGCATGTACGTCATCACAATGAAGTAAAGTGAAAAAACATTCCTATACACAAAGATTTGTAATCATGATAACTACAGGTAGATGAAATAGATAGAAAGATCACTCTTCATGCATAGCAATTGTTCCTAAATGCGAATAATTTATCAAAAGTACACAAAAATATATATACAAAAGAAGTAAAATTATGAAAAAAATATTATAGGTAGAAAAGGCAATAAGATAAAAGACATTGAAAATATAAAAATAAAAAATAAAAATTAAGGGAGTGCTTGGTTTGCGATCGGAATCGAAATCGGAATGGAAGTCGGAATAGCTTGGAATCAGAATCGGAATGGCCAAATGCCCTGAAGCGCTAGGTTCGTGATTGGAATCGGAATCAGAATCAAAATTGAAATGAAAATTTGAATCCATAAAAGAGAGTAGAGATTAAGTTTTATATAGATTTGGTCATTTCTATTCCACCCCAAAATTGGAATCATAATGGGACTCCTCCCAACCAAATAGTTGGAATGATAGTCATCTATTCCTATTCCGATTCCAATTCTAGATCCTCACTCTCTTTAATCAAGCATCCCCTAAAACTATAATCAATAAGATAATAAAAAATAATTTAGAATAACATTTTTTATCCTTAATTAATAGAATCCAATCAAGTGGTAGGGGAGTACATGAAATATCTTGCAATCTTTGTCTCGATAAATTTTGGGGAAGTTTCTCACTTCCTCCGCATTTCATATATATATATATATAAAAGAATCTAGTGGCAGGGGAAGATGACAAAAGAGGAGACATAAAGCAATGAGAAGGATGGATGACCAGAAGTAAAAAGATGGCCGAGGGGTTCACGTTGGGATGGATGAATTGGTTAGGAATTTAGGTCATGGTCTATTTGCAGGTATAAAAGGGAAAGATGGGAGCTAACGAATACTTAATAGTTGAAAGAGATAGATTGGATTGAATAAGCAGTCATGGATATTTGCTTGATCAAATTTTTTATGGTTTATATGCTAAATGGAGATCACACTTCAATGTTTTCAATGAGGGGTGTTGCCAATAGAAACTAGCCCAACCTAAGTGCCAAGTTAATGAGGTGGCTAGAGATGTTGGCTTGTCTATCACCTAGATTGGAAAGATCAGATGGATCGTTGCACACCTTTGCACAATGGTTCAATGGCGGTTGTGCTAGATTGGCAATGATCCTGGTGCAAGCGCCTATGAGTTGGCATTAGATGGTAGAGGAATGGCTCCTACTAGTGGTCTAATATTGGCTTCGACTTGCAATAGCAAAAATCAAAAAAATCCATCTATCAAAGTGTATCCAATGAGAGACCCTCCAATAACTAAATCAAACACAACTCTCAGGAAGTCGGAAAAGGTCTAAGAGAAGCAGAGAGATGTAACAGAAGAGAGTCAAAAGGTAATTTATTTGAAGAGATCTTGGAAGGCACTGTATAAACGAGGGCCAAAACCCTCTAATAAATAGTTTGGGTATGTATGCTGATCAACAAAATAACAAACCACATATCTCACCCGTGAATCATGCTTGCACTTCTCAATTATAGGGATTTGCTCGATATCATGTGTTTGGAAAATAACTAACGATCACGACTGACTTATTACCAACTGGAGGGAAAACTTGAAATGTAGAGGATTCTTCGTGCACTTTTTGTGTCGGCCATATGGCAAGCTTTAGAGGTTAGACCATAGCTAGGTGGTGAGCTTTTATTAGTCAGTTTGCCTTATATATAGAGATTGATTCTAAGATATGTCAAGGGATACTTTGAAAGTTTTTAAAAAATATAAAGATACTTTTGTATTTATTCTATTTTAACTAGAATAAAATAGTTATCGGGAGGGTTTGAATAGATATTTTGCTAATAACCAGCCAACAAATTTTCTTACTAATTAACCTCACTATCTTTTACCTCTATCGATATCTACATCGGTAGTTCTTTGATCATGACTGGTTATAATTTCTTACACTTGTAACGAGATACTTCAAATTATAAAGAAAAAGATAATATAATATAATATATAAATATATTATCTTAAATTATCATGGAATCAAATATAGATGAACAAGCTGATTGTCAACGTCGGATTTGTGGCAAATTACAATGACTATTTCTTCTATATGAGCTATGCATATGAGAAAAATTATATCCTACACTACGTACATGGTTGTACATCATACCAATCATCAAAACTTATTAATTATTATAGGTACTATTTATCAAGCATTTATTTCAATAATTAAAGCATAACAATAAGCATATGTGATTGACGGGGTACACCACCGTGTGATCTTAGAGGACATAATTTCAAAATAATTTCTCAGGAGGCTTCAGAATATGAAACTTGGTGATGGTCCTTGAGTTGCGTACATGGGAAGCTCAAAAAGTGTTTTGTTGCAGACACAAGTCTACCATCAATCGCCATGAAACATGATGGTTCAACGGTGGTCCTTTTCTGCCTCGAGGTTCCTGTCCATTATTTTATGTAGTACTCAAAACTCATCCAAGAGCCAAGTTTCTTCATTTCAGTCTCATAAATAATAAACTAGCAGGCATTCCACGCTATTCCAAGCTGCATCCTTAACCAAGCATCCATTCTTTAAAAGAAGTCTACCTGCTGCCATTGGTAGGTTACCAATTTGCTCTGCTTTCTATCCAACCCAGGCCGACACTATATATCCACGAAAGGTGGCAGCTGAACTAGAGCGAACCAGGTAACATTTGCTCCCAAGACCATAAGCTAAGTCTCTTACAGCAGAAATAGACATGTCTGCAGCTAACGAAAATTCCGCAGGACACTTGCGCGAAGCATGGGAGTATATTAATCAATCTATTTGAAAATGTTAGCTTTGCTCTGGTAGGACTAGATATAGGCATGCCAATGGCCTCCGTAAGCAGTATAGCTGCAGGTGGAAGGCCACCTAAATTAATTCAATTAACTTTATAAATTGGTAACTAAGGATAAATTATGTTTCCGATCTCTGAACTAAGTCGGATTTTCTTAAAAGATCTATTAACTATAAAAAGCTAAGATTTAATTCTCGAACTAGAGCCGATTTGATGTTATCCTCAAATGCGATTTTAACCATTTTCTTTCACCAGAAATCCGATGTGGCAAATTCTAATGCTTACGTAGAGTAAGTTTTGCTTGCATGGCTAAAATCAGAGCTGACATCACTTAAAAAATTTTGAAAAATACTGATGATATGGCTAAATCCCTAATTTCATCTTCTTCCCCACTGATCTTCTTCTCATCCCAAAATCCTAATGGCAAAAAAAAAAAAGAAAAAGAGAAAGCCCTCTTCCCTCCATGGCCATTGGCCCCCCTTCCCCACCGCTCCATCTATCCATGACTGTTGCCCCCTCAACCCTTTCTTCTTTATTTCTCACCACTCCATCTCATTGAACTCTCCCTACCTACTTCCTCCTCAAATTTCTCATCTTCGATCTCTCTTTTTTTCATCTCCAAAATTTTAATGAAAAAAAGAAAAAGAAGAAAAATCTCCTTCCCTTCATGATCCCATCCTCCTCCTTTGCTTGATTTGTCTCCTCTACTCATCTCCCATCATCTTCTCCCAATGCCTTCCACCGAGCTAGCATTGGTTTCATCATCTTCTCCTTTCATTACAAACCCCTTTCCTCCATGGCTCCATCCTCTTCAAAGAAGAGAGATCCAAAGTAATCAAAAAACAAAAAGAAAAAAAAAACAATTGGGAAAGAAGAAAGAATCATTATTTTGCCACATCAATAATTTTTTTTTAAATTTAATTTCACATAAGTACTACATAAGAACCAATAGTTGCTACATTAGATTTTCAGTAAGAGAAAGCTGTCGGAATTATGTTTGAAGGCAATATTAAACCGATTCAAATAGTTTGAGTACTAAACTTTAACCTTTTATAGTTTAGGGATCATTTAAAAAAATCTGACTTAGTTTAGATATCATAAATATAATTTCTTCGATAACTAATGGAGAGTTGTTTATCAATTTCTAGTAAGGTGATGCTTTAGTTTTTGCATTTCAATGATTAAAACTGCATGAATGATTTCTCTACTGTTTCTCTTTCACTGCTACTAATCAAGCAATTCGCACAACAGGAGAGTTAATTTAGAAACGAGAGGTCACAGATTTATACTTCGATAGGGTAGCTTGGCTCTGGACAGTGGATTATAAATTTTAATTAGCAGCAGAATTTGATGTCTGCCCACTCCTCCAAAATAAACAAAGAAATTAAAAGAAGAAACATCCAAAACTATCGGTTTACGGCTTCGTAGTGCAAGCTCCCCAGAATCCCGGCATTTCGATGGACGAATGCCAACGAACAAAATGGCATCGAGTTTGCTGCCCTAGGTCTAAGAGCAAGGGCATATGCGGTAAATTATAATAAATCCTTGCCCTTTCTGTCACCTCCTCTAATCGGAGCAATATGGTACCCGGGGATTACAAAATGAAACAAAATTGTTGGTCCATAACATCTAGCGCTGAGGGTCAATATATTTACGAACATGCCCCTGTCGACCACCGGTAGGAGGCGGAGCGGCCGTCCCCGCCGCTTGTTCCCGCGTCCCCCCCAAGATCCCAACCATCCCCGCCACCGCCGAATCGGTGGCTCCCCATCGACGAGAAGGATGACGACGCCGACGATGCTAGCCGGTCCACGTACTCCGTCAACCACCCCCTCGCAACTCCACTGGCAGGCCCTTCCGCCTCCGCCATCTTAGCGGCCTCCAGTTGGTCGACGGATGGGCCCAAAGAAGATGGACGCGCGGGAAGCGGGGGTGCGGGCGCAGGGTGGTCGTCGCGGTGGAGGAGGGTTGCGGAGGTGGCGGATGGTGGCGGCAGGGGAGGGGGAGGGGGAAGAAGGATGGCGGAGCGGCAGAGAGGGCAGGAGGGGTTGGAGCAGAGCCAGGCGGCAATGCAGGGGGAGTGGAACGCATGGTGGCAGGCAGGGAGGAGGCGGAGATCGTCGTCGGGGCGGAGGCGGGAGAGGCAGACGGCGCAGTCCGGGGAGGACTCGGGGGTGCCGGCAGCGAGGGAGAAGGGTGGGAGGGAGGCAATCAAGCCGCTACAATCTTGATCGGACGGTGATGATGATGATGATGAGGAGGAGGAGGAGGAGGACGAGGACGAGGAGCGGGAGAGGAAGCGGAGGAGGAGGTGGATGGACGCGGAGGCGACGAAGACGAAGACGAGGATGGCAACGATGCTGAGGAGGCTGGTGGAGGAGTGGTGGTGGTGGTTGGAGTCCGACGAATACGATGGTAGATTCTCGAGTGCTGGTGGAAGCGGCGGCGAGAATGGAGAGGAGGAGGCGAGAAGGGAGAGCATTTGGGGTTTTACGTTGCTTCTTTTGATGCTGTTCACTTCTTACGCTCTCTCTTACCGTCGATCTTGAACTCTATATACGTATATATTGTGCCCTCCAAGAAGAGACCGTCTTCCCTTCCACACCTGCCTCCACCTATATTATATGATTAGTCAATCAACTAACGTAAAGGCAAGGTGCCGTGGTTTTAGGGACATGTTTGGCCGTATCCACCTATATCTATAGTATATATAGAATTATTAATAATTTTTTTTTATTCAATCAGCTATTGATACGATGGGGAGGGGAAAGATTTTCTTCCATTGGTTCCACTCGAATCTCATAAAAAAAATTAAAAAAAAATAAAAAAAAAAAAAGGAAAAGCTTTTGAAAGTAAGGCTCTAAATCTCTTATCTCTCTTTAATTTATTTTTTCTTTATAATTAAAAATAAAATATATATCCTATTTATAATAAATTGAGTCGTATTATTCTCTTCTAATTTTAATAGAACTCTTTTACTTAAAATAAATGTGTCTAGTAGAAATAATTTTGAAATAGCTAAAATTTTTCGGAAGGTAAAACTCGACTTCTACATCAACTCTATCTTCTATCGTTCTATCAGATTCTTTTCAGATGGAAAACTATACTTGAAAAAAATCTTATCCAAAAAAAAAAATTCAATTGATCAGTCCATTTCAAGATCCACACAAATAAATTTTGACCTAATTGCTGGGTGCCATCTCTTTATGAAATAGTATTTATATCGTAGATCTTAAAAAGTTATTCAATTTTTAAAAAAAATTCATCAAAGTAGGATGTCTAATGACCAAATTATGACCTCCGAAAGTTTTGCTTACAATTTGGCTTCCCAACTTCTTACTCGAGGGACTCCTTATATATAATCTCAGCAAGTGTGGAGCCTAAACCAATGTATTATGGTCTAACTTTACCAACCTTTTCAAATTTCTATTCCTAGATGGCTATTAAAGTTTTGATTTTTCGTAAAACACAAATATAAAAGAAGCATATTCATTGATAATTAAAGGAAGTATTGAATTTGAAAAAGTAATCCTCACTTGTGAAGCTTTTGCTCGAAAAAATTATTATTTATAGATATTAAAATTTTATAGGACATGAAAATCTTGTATCCCCGATCATTAGCTAGTAATATTGACTTCCAAGTAAAAGTGCAATTGCATTTTTTGTTACTTATGATGGTCAGATCACCTGCTCCATACTCGACTTTCATCAACATACTCCAAAAATTCTAAGATTCTAAAATTAGTTTATGACATATCTCATCATCAAGGCATCTTCCTAGAAGATAACGGATGAATACCAAGACTACCAAACTAAACAAGTTGATATATTGCCTCCCAAGCCAAGAGGTGAATCCTTTGAGACTGATCCATGGAGTCTCATAGAAAGTTTCGTTTCATCTATTCAACTTTGTTAATAACTCCTCTAGGTAATAAAGTATAGAACATAATATATGTTGGCACGGCATTCAACATTGTTCTTATTGGAACAATTCTAGCCATTGTCAATAAGGAGTCCCATTGCCACCCCTCCAAGCGATCCAGGACCCTATAAATCAATGGGCCTCATTTGTAAACTTGAGGCTGGCTACTCATTATAGGTACCCACAAATACTGCTAGGCCCCATCACATTCTTCAACACCATAGAATACTTGAATCTGATGCTTGACGTGGAGATCAACCTTAGAGCTAAATTTGATAGTGGATTTGTGAATGTTTACACGTTGAACGGACATCAAGCGATAATCCTCAATTGATATCTATATCTCTAAGATATTGGTCAGAATAGCTTTAGCAATCAATAGACAATCATCAACAAACAATAAACACTTGGAAACCACCAACTGACTTCTGGATATCCTGGTCAAAGGATCAACACAAAGAATGAACAGGTATGGTGACAAAAGGTGGCGCCCACACAGACCGATATTTATTTTTCTCTCTATCTAGCCCCACATTTTTCACTTGGCTGCCTCTCTCTCACCTCCTCCGACCTCGCCTCTTTGGTTTCTCACCGGTGAGAGTACCAGCGCCGCGGGTTCTCTTCTATCAAGAAATGCAAACGAGATACATTGTTCTATATAAACATTTTGAAAAGCAAGAAAAAGGAATAGCCCAGAAGGCTCCACCAAAGACTTCTCTGAGGATTCTTTGACGGAGGTATACATATTTAAATTCAATTGAAGTACAAAAAAAAAACAACAAAAAAGCTTTCCCTAATTGTAATCCTAGCAACAAGCCTGTAACTACAGGGATCAAATTGTTAGGTTTAGGTGTTTTATGCATACAGATTTCAAAATACTTTTTGAAACAGGTAGCGAAAGATTAGATTAAAATATTTTTAATTTACGCATGTATAGATCTAATCTAAACATCTACCGATCTAGTACATATGATGAAAATAAGATAAGCACGCATCTGATTTCAATAAAAATAAATTGGTGATCGAATCACCTATCTGTAGCACTACTTTTCTTCTTCGAGATCTGGATCTAAAGATGTCTGCAGGTTCTGATGAAGCCACACACACGTTCGGCCTCTACAAGTATCCACATGAGGTTATTGGATATCCACACGAAGCTGATGTAGATCAGAAGCATCCGAGATCATCAAGGTGCTAGCTCTCTTTCAGATCTCGCTCCTTTGATTTGGATCTAATCTTCTTCTTCAACTCTTCACAAGATCGGAAGAAGAAGATCCAACGAGAAAAGTTGTACGCGAATACCTTTCGCGCAGGATAGGAGGAATGAAGGGAGAATTTTGAGATGAGAGAACACCTTCTGTCTTTCTCACTTTTTTCTCTCTCTTGGCACATCGGGAGGTGGGCGCCAGAAAGGTGAGCCACAGAAGCAAATGGAGCATGCTAGAAAATTATTTCTGCATAGGAAAAAATCTACGTAGAAAAATCTCATTCCTTCTCTCTTCCACGTCTGCTAAATAGAGGTGTCCAACAATCTCTAACTACCCCAGATAAGATTATTCTTATCTTTGAATCAAATTCAAATCTAGATAAGGATAAAGCCTTATTTGAAGGAGCGAGAAGATTAGGGAAGAGGGCCCTCTCTCTCAATTATGCACGCCAAAGAAGGGGACGAACATCCCCATGTGCACCCCTCCTTTCTGATGTGAAAGGAGAGAAAGAGTCTCAATAAATCTAGGACTCTAGCATCTAATCCAATTTGGTTCATTTCGGATTCAATTCGAATCCAATTCGAATCTGATTCGAGCTGAATTTGAGCCAGACTTAATATTAATCTAATTAGGACTCAAATCTGAAATCTAAATACCTAATTAAACTTAATTAGATCAAGTCTAATCAAATTAAATTTGATTTAATTCAATTAGGACTTGAACCTCAATTTGATCTTATCCAATTGCATTGCAACAATTGCAATTAAATCTTCCTTGCTCACTATTAGCAGATCTTCTACTTGTAACTTTGAAAAATTGATGCAAATTATCAATCATATTGATAATTTAATCATGATCCAACAGTTTGATCTAATCAAACTCCTATTGTGTATGACCCTATGGTTCTCTTCTGTCTAGTAATAAGACATACCATGATCTCCATGATAGTATCATCGAAATACCTTTCAATAGGTTAGAATAATTTCAACTAATACCCATCAAGGATCATCGATCCAAAATAATTCTAGTGAGTTCTCACAATCCATTAGTGACGTTTAGCAGCATGTAGTGACAATCCAGCAGAACAGAATAAATAGAACCTCTAGATGTAGTTACCGTTGAAAGAGGAAAATCGCTTTTCCTCGTAGGATCTTTCAGATTTCACCAAATCTGGGGCGAAATAAATTTAAAAATTTTTTATCCTACATGTATTTTAGATCTAAATCTCTAGATCTAATCTTATTATCTGATATTTTAAATCTAAAATTAAATCTAAAACTATGATGAAAGAAGAAATACCTCAAGGGTAATCTGATTATCCTATAGATGATCTCTGCACAGCCCGAAGTTCTGATGTAGCCACGCAAGCGCCTGGCCTCTACCGGTATCCACTCAGGCAGGATCTGAAACGTCTTCTCCTCATGAATCTATGCTCCAAAAATCAGATCAAAATCTGATTAGGAAGATCTTCAAAAGTCTTCCTGAAGTTGGAGCAGCAGCCTGTCGAAGAAGTCCTACAGCCTTCTGTTCCAGGCGTCACCACGCCTTGGATCTTTCCCAGATGGACGTCCAACTCTTTGGACATGAAGAGGAGAGGAAGGAGAGCAGGGAGGATGTGGAGAAGAGGGGAGGGGGCAGCAGCTATTGGGTTTTGTGCATAAAACAACTTCTACCTCGAAACTCTAGGCGCAGCAGGGTTTATATAGACCCTGTATGCTGCGCAATGCCACATCATTCAATCAATCAAAAAATTTTAATAAATTCTGAAAAAATTTTGATTGGTGGAGTGATGTCATCTGATTATATCAGATAATAACCCCACCTTATCTCCAAAAGATGGCGCCAACATTGGATAAGCACAAATAGAGGTGGCGCCCAAGAGTTTAAATTGATCAAGACTTTCCAATCCTTATCCACTTGGGGCGCCCATTTTAATCCAATTGGGCTCACACCATAATCTGATTATGGCACCCAATTTGATGTGGTTTGACTTGTGGACACTCCACAAAAATTCTCCAATGAGCCCTCTTCAGTTTAAGACCCATATGTCAACTTTTGACAGATGTCCTAAAATGAAATTGGCAGGTGCTAGAAATTAGCAGTTGTTGTCTTAAATTTATCTCATGAATTAAGACAAGCCTTTTCTGAGCTGGACAAATTTCATTTAGACTGAGAGAAACCTTCTTAAGGTTCTATGGATGAGTCAAATCACATTTGACTCAGTAGAGACAGAAAAGATTACACGAGGAGAAAGTTAGACTCAATCGTGTGCTAGCACGATTTTCTTGAACCTAATTGGATCTTATCCAAATCAATTGGATTAGCCCAATTAATGACATCCAGATCCTAACCCTTGTTTATATGACCCAGTTAGGTTCAATTCTGTATGGTAATGAGACATGTCGTGATCTCATCATCGACATTATCGAAACTCCTTTCGATGGATCAGAACTCTTCTGATTCAGACAATTAGAATGATCGATCATCAATATCATTCTAATTGCTCCCAAAATCCACCAGTGACACTTAGCAGTATGTGGTGGCAACCCATCAGAACTGAAGATGAACCTCTCGGTGTAGCTATCTGTGTGATTGAGTTCCTCTATCATGAGTCCCGACTAAATTAGGGTTAAGGTGAATTCGTCAAACCCAACATCAGTCATATGAGTTAATCGATCAATCCGAGTCCGATGTGAAACCTTAATGAAAAATTTTTATCTATTATTTCACTCTGCAATGGCCATGGGCTTAAGGACTCGATCTTTCAATTATCATAGGACTACTCCTCTCATCTAACAAGGTTGATAGATCCCATCTTGGTGCGACCTAGTTTCTACAATGAATATGCTACAGCCAATATACACCTCATGATTCCGAATGGCTAGGAAACCAAGTTATGGTGTAGTCAAACTATAACACACTCAAGGTGAACTGTCGATGCACCTCAAATCAAAGAACTAGATACACAACTGCAGCATCGAGCTAGTCATTGACGAGAAGGTAGACTTCCTTATGACTGCTCGAAGTGGTCACGCTCAGTACTCTCATTCTCAACGAATACCTGTACTCTCGCTCCGGTGTCTCCACACCATAGACTCAAGACACATCTATCCTAAGAAAGCGATCATACACCAACCTTCTAGATCGATCACCATCCTCGTGATGATCTTATGGTCAGGAGCTGTTTATGAGTTAGTTATGTAAATTCATACCTTAAATTTTCAACTCTTGAAAATATGAATTTACATTCCTACTAACTCAAAGGATGTATCACAGACACAATGTACACAATGTGATAGAAGAATATCCCTTTTATTCATTTATAGTCAAAATTATAAATTTGCCCTTAGATCTGTACAGGAATGTGTCAGCCGATCTGGCATCTAGGGCACACATCTAACAAACTCCCACTTAACCTAATGCCAATTGGCTACATATCTAAATCCCATCTTCTCAAGGTGGGCTTCGATCTTCTGCTGGCCTCATGGCTTTGTCAGCGGGTCTGCCACATTATCTGTGGAGTCAACTTTCTTGACCTCGACATAACTTTTTTTGAGGTAATCACGGATCAGATGGAATCGCCGCTCGATGTGCTTGGACTTCTGGTGAGACTTTGGCTCCTTAGCTAGGGCTATGGCATCATTATTGTCGCAGTAAAGAGGTATGGTATCCAATGACATAACTCTAAGCTCTGCGGCAAACTTCTTGTACCAGAATGCCTCCTTTGCAGCTTCCGATGCAGCAGTATACTCTGCCTCCATGGTGGAATCAGCAATCGCCGTCTGCTTGAAATTCTTCCAGCTGACTGCACCACCATTGCAAATGAACAAACTCTCAGATGTCGACTTTTGATCATTTATATCAGACATAAAATCTGAGTCTGTATATCCCTAAATCTAGAGTTCTCCATTCCTAAAGACTAGAAACATATTCTTAGTCCTTCTCAAGTACTTAAGGATACATTTCACAGAAGTCCAGTGCTCTTCACCTGGATTCGACTGATATCTGCTTGTGACACACACAGCATGGGCTATATCAGGTCGTGTACATAGCATGGCATACATGAGGCTCCGTATTGCCGAAGCATAAAGGATCTTGCTCATACGTTCAATCTCCTCAGGTGTGCTAGGGCACATCTTCTTGGAGAGATGAATGCCATGTCTAAAAGGTACTAAACCTCTTTTAAAATTTTTCATGCTAAAATTTTTTAGCACCTCCTCTATGTACATCTTCTGTGAAAGTCCGAGCATCCTATTTGGTCTATCTTTATATACCTTAATACCCAGTATAAAGGATATCTCTCCTAGATCTTTCATAGAGAACTCCTTAGACAACCATCTTTGACTGAGGTCAACATGGGAATGTCATTCCCAATTAGGAGGATGTCATCTACGTACAATATGAGGATGACAACTGCACTCCCACTGACCTTTTTGAACATACATAGTTTCTCCTCGTTCTTGATGAAATCAAACATTTTGATGACATCATTGAAACGAGTATTCCAACTCCGAGATACTTGCTTAAGTCTATAAATGGACCTTTGCAGCTTGCAGATCCTATGATCATCATCACTAGATGTGAAACCAAGCGGCTGTTCCATATAGATATCTTCCTTAAGATATCTATTTAAGAACATCATTTTCACGTCCATCTGCCATATTTCATAATCGAAATAGGCTGCAATAGCAAGCAATGTGCGGATGGATTTTAGCATGGCTACGGGCGAGAAGGTATCCTGATAGTCAATGCCTTCACGCTGACTATAACCTTTCGCTACGAGCCTAGCCTTGAATGTCTCCACATTCCCATCTGCACCTATCTTTCTCTTGAAGATCCATTTACACCCAATAGGTACAATATCTTCAAGTGGATCTACCAAGGTCCAGACTTAGTTTGAGTGCATCGAGTCAATTTCTGATCTCATTGCCTCTAACTATTTTGCGGAGTCGATATCTGATATCGTCTCATCATAGGTCTTGGGATCATCACTATGAACCTCATTTTTCGTGAGGAACATTTTCTCTACATCCTCTTGTATGGTACCTAAGTACCTTTCAGGAGGACGAAAAATCCTAGTCGATTTATGAGGTGGAAGAGGTTGTGTTAGGACTGATTCTGATTGATTTGGTTCCTCAAGTTCTTTAGCTCGTTGCTCTTGGGAGACATTCTCCTTGAGCTTAATTATTCTTCCGATGCCACCATCTTGAATAAACTATTTTTCAAGAAAAATAGTATTTCGACTCACAATCACATTGTGATCTTCTGGAATATAAAAATAGTATCCTAATGACTCTTTAGGATATCCTATGAATCGAGCTCTAAAAGACCTGAACTCTAACTTGTCTGCCTGTTGTCTCTTGACATGAGCCGGATAATCCCAAATTCTGAGATGATTCAAACTTGGCTTCTTACCATGCCATATCTCATATGGTGTGGTAGGAATGATTTTAGAGGAAATCCTATTCAATACATAAATTGCGGTCATGAGATAATGTCCCCAAAAAAATTCGGAGAGGTCCGTGAAGCTCATCATGGAATGGACCATATCTAATAGGGTCCGATTTCTCCATTTTGAAACTCTGTTGAGTTGAGGCATTCCAGGTGGAGTCCATTGAGAGACTATACCATTGTCCTTAAGATAGTCTAGGAACTCCTGACTAAGGTATTCACCTCCTCGATCTGATCGAAGAACCTTAATGGACTTTTCTGTTTGTTTTTCTACCTCATATTTGAATTCTTTGAATCTTTTAAAAGTTTCAGACTTGTGTTTCATTAGAAACACATATCCGTACCTAGACATATCATCGGTAAAGATAATGAAGTAGACGTAGTTGCCTCTAGCCGGCACATCAAATGGGCCGCACACATCCGTATGTACTAGGGCAAGTAGATCTGTGGCCCTTTCTCCATGTTCCACAAAAAGAAGCTTGGTCATTTTGCCTTGAAGGCATGATTCACAAACTGGATATGACTCGAAAATGAACGGACTTAATAGCCCGAATTTTTCCAATTTGTTAACCCTGTCTTTCGCTATATGACCTAGCCTTAAGTACCACAGATACTTATCATTTAGACTATCTCTAGGTCTTTTAATTCCTATGGCATTCACATTTTGCTCAATATTAAATACAGATACATCAATATGCAGCTGATAGAGACCGTTAATAAGAAAACCATCTGTAACTTTATTATTTTTATAAAAAATATTACAATGGTCCTTATGAAAGCTAATCACATAGCCTTCTTGTGCTAAACATGAAACAAAAATTAAATTCCTGCTTGCTGCAGGCACATAATAACAATCTCTAAGAAATAAATCTAATCCTAACGGTAATCACAGAGGGTAGATTTCCACAGCTACAACAGCAACTCTTGCTCCGTTTTCGATGCGTAGGATCATCTCCCCATCCCTCAGCCTCCTGCTCTCCTCAAGACCCTGCATAGAAGTGCACAAATGAGCACTAGAATCAGAGTCAAGCACCCAACTGGATGTAGAAGAAACCGTAAGATTAGACTCTAAAATGAGCATACCTTCAGAAGGACCATCCTTCTTGTTCTTCAGGGTGGCCAGGTACTGAGGACAGTTTCACTTCCAATGGCCGTCTGATTGGCAGTGAAAATATTTTCCCTTATCAGCAGCCTTCTTCTTCGGTTCTGTCTTCTTCTTCTTGCTATCCACCTTTTGCTTCTTCGCAGACTTCTTTTTCTTTCCAAAAAATTTTTTTTTGGAAGAAGTCCGCTCCACAGTAAGAACTGAGTCTTTTGAACCCTTCATAGAAAGCTAAGCCGTAACCAGCATGTTCATTAACTCGACCAAGGTACACTGCATCTTATGCATATGAAAGTTCATGATGAACTAACCATATGCATCGAACAAGGATTGAAGGATCACATCATTCTGAAAATCCTTGTCTAAGATAATACCGAGCTTCTCAAGCTCCTCAAGATCCTTAATCATTGTCAAACAATGATCTTGGATTGACTGCCCATCATGTATCTTGGCCTTAAAAAGTCTTTGACAGACTTGATACTTGACCGCGCGACTCTGTTTACCAAACAACTCTTGCAGGTGAGCCAACATTTGGTGGGTAGTCAAAATATTCTCATGTTGGTGCTGCAAGTCATTAGACATTGCACCCAACATGTAGTACCTTGCTTTGTTATCATCATCCGTCCACTTTTTCAAAGACACTCTCTGTTCAGCAGTCGGACGTGCTGGCATGGCAGGTGGGTTCTGGTCCAAGACATGAGTCAATTTTTTGAAACCCAAAATAATTCTGTAGTTCCTCAACCAGTCTTTGAAATTGGGTCCAATCAATCTATGGGTGTCTAATATTTTGGTCAGGGAATTTGAGGCAGACATGTTTCCTGTAGAAAGTCAAAAGTTTCTAGTTAAATTTTATAATCAGACTTAACCAATTGTTTAGGGGTTTCATTTTTAAAGAAATTAGGCTCTCATTATTTTCTCAGATCCCTACACTCCCTTGGTAGAGATGTGAAAATCTCTGTGATCAGTGATTTTTAGTGGGTGGTGCGGTCTCACCGACTGGCTCACCACCTCACCTAACAGTTTTGGTGATGGATCAATCGATGAGTGGACAACTCTTGTCCAATGATTCTCTAATCATGGTGCACCCAAAACTTGATCTCTAATTCATGAAGCTCACTGTGCCTGGAATATTGCTCCAATCCTTAGTTAAGTCAGACCCACCATTTGCACGAACTAGATTTCTGATTGGGTCCCTCACCGTATCTGGAATATTGAGCCCAACCCATCCTCTAATTCATAGCATCCAATGCCTAATGGACATGGTTGCGTCTTCCCGGTGCAACTGAGCCATTGTAACCAGCCAAGAACAATCAACCCCGGGAAGGGCCCGCACATCCACAATGGTGGAAGACCTAGACTTAATATTTTCTTAGGAAGATTTGATTTAGGTCTCATTAAACTTGACTTGACATAGTCATAACAATTATGATTAAGCTAGTGGCATGGGTTAGCTCGAATTGTTAGCCACCTCTAATCAAAACTGAGTCGACATATATGGTCAGATAAGTGAGATCAGTGAGAGGGATATGCCATTAACTCGACAAAAATACATTCGAATCGAGTAGCTCCTAATTAAAAATCAATCGATCGCATCGGTCCAACTTACCTTAGACATCAAATTATCGAACCAGAACTAATTGGGTTAGCCTATAATCCAGGCTCTAACCACTGAGTCAAATTAGGTTTTAACTTGATCGAATCACATCTAAATATGATTTGACCTTGATCCAGACTTAATCCTATTAGGCTGGTCAATTATTAGCTTTCATGATCCCACCTAACTAACTCTTGATTCAGTTTGATCAACCGCTAGACCTAATTGAGCTACCCAAGTCCGAACCCAATTTTATGAAAATGTCTTAGATCTGAAATTTTTAATTTTAGACTTAACTTAATTTCATAAGTTTAATTCATTAATTAAGTTTGGGTTTATAAATAAAGTATGTAAAATAAATCCTAGGGTTTCAGGATCTAGGATTTTGCAAAAATTAAGTTTTGATTTCTGATTAAGGATGAACGCGCAGCACCCCTACACGTCATATGAACACCCCATTGAATGGAAAGAAAGGGTCTTAAAATCTTACTTTATTCTTATGACCAGACGGCCATGAGGAACACCTTAATCAGAAATATAAATTTAACTACAAAACTAGTTAGATCTAAATTAACATATCACATATACAATTTAAGATCTAACTAATACATGCTTTGCATACATCTCATGTATCAAAAATCAATCTAATTAACATACTTTCAGATCTGATGCATCACATATAATATCTGAAAAATAAGATTTAAATTGAACTATTCAAAATTAAATCTATTCTAGACAAGTTACTAGAATAATTCTACAACTAGTCTAGGCATGCAGCAGATCAATTTTATGAAAAAATTAAAATTTTATTTTTTATTTTTTAATCTGATTATAATACTTATAACATCAAAAAAATAAAGAATAAATTAGATTTAATTCATATTTTAATCTCATTAAAACATAAGACTTAAGACTATTCATGGATTCAACTAATCCTAGTCTAGTCATGCATCTTATACGTATTAGATCTTCTTAGATTTAATTTTTAAATATTTTGATTTTAGATCCTATCATATCTGATGTGATATCTGAAATCTTTAATATCAGATAAATAAAAATTAAAATTAGATCTAAATTAGATCTGAAATAGAGCCAACAACCTTGCTCTCATAACAGTTGAAGGAGGAAAACTGCTTTTCCTCATAGGATCTTTCAGATTTCACCAAATCTGGGGCGGAATAAATTTAAAAAATTTTTATCCTACATGTATTTTAGATCTAAATCTCTAGATTTAATCTTATTATCTGATATTTTAAATCTAAAATTAAATCTAAAACTATGATGAAAGAAGAAATACCTCAAGGGTAATTTGATTACCCTGTAGATGATCTCTGCACAGCCCGAGGTTCTGATGTAGCCATGCAAGCGCCTGGCCTCTACCGATATCCACTCGGACAGGACATGGAATGTCTTTCCTCATGAATCTATGCTCTAAAAATCAGATCTAAATCTGATTAGGAAGATCTTCAAAAGTCTTCCTGAAGTTGGAGCAGTAGCCTGTCGAAGAAGTCCTGCAGCCTTCTGTTCCAGGAGTCACCACGCCTTGGATCTTTACCAGATGGACGTCCAACTCCTTGGATGTGAAGAGGGGAGGAAGGAGAGCAGGGAGGATGTGGAGAAGAGAGGAGGGGGTGGCAGCTATTGGGTTTTATGCATAAAACATCTTCTACCTCGAAACCCTAGGCGCAGCAGAGTTTATATAGACCCTGTATGCTGCGCAATGCCACATCATTCAACCAATCAGAAAATTCTAATAAATTTTGGAAAAATTTTGATTGGTGGAGTAATATCATCTGATCATATCAGATAAGAACTCCACCTTATCTCCAAAAGATGGCGCCAACATTGGATAAGCACAAATAGAGGTGGCACCCAAGAGTTTAAATTGATCAAGACTCTCCAATCCTTATCCACTTGGGGCACCCACTTTAATTCAATTGGGCTCACACCATCATCTGATTATGACACCCAATTTGATGTGGCTTGGCTTGTGGATACTTCACAAAAATCTTCCAATGAGCCCTCTTCAGTTTAAGATCCATATGTTAACTTTTGACAGATGTCCTAAAATGAAATTGGCAGGTGCTAGGAATTAGCAGGTGTTGTCTTAAATTCATCTCATGAATTAAGACAAGCCTTTTCTGAACTGGACAAGCTTTATTTAGACTAAGAGAAACTTTTCTAAGATTCTCTGGATGAGTCAAATCATATTTGGCTCAGTAGAGACAGAAAAGATTACACGAGGAGAAAGTTAGGCTCAATCGTGTGCTAGCACGATTTTCTTGAACCTAATTGGATCTTATCTAAATCAATTGGGTTAGCCCAATTGATGACATCCAGATCCTAATCCTTATTTGTGTGACCCAGTTAGGTTCAATTCTGTATGGTAACGAGACATATCATGATTTCATCATCGACATCATCGAAACTCCTTTCGATGGACCAGAACTCTTCTGATTCAGACAATTAGAATGATCGATCATCAATATCATTCTAATTGCTTCCAAAATCCACCTGTGATACCTAGTAATATGTGGTGGCAACCCATCAAAACTGAAGACGAACCTCTCGGTGTAGCTACCTGTATGATTGAGTTCCTCTATCATGAGTCCCGACTGAATTAGGGTTAAGGTGAATTCGTCAAACCCAACATCAGTCATATGAGTTAATCGATCGATCCGAGTCTGATGTGAAACCTTAATGAAAAATTTTTTTCTATTATTTCACTCTGCCATGGCCATGGGCTTAAAGACTCGATCTTTCAATTATCATAGGACTACTCCTCTCATCTACCAAGGTTGATAGATCCCATCTTGGTGCGACCTAGTTTCTACAATGAATATGCTACAGCCAATATACACCTCAGGATTCCGAATGGCTAGGAGATCAAGTTATAGTGTAGTCAAACTATAACACACTCAAGGTAAACTGTCGATACACCTCAGGTCAAAAAACTAGATATACAACTGCAGCATCGAGCTAGTCATTGACGAGAAGGTAGACTTCCTTATAACTGCTCGAAGTGGTCACGCTCAGTACTCTCGTTCTCAACGAATACCTGTACTCTCGCTTCGGTGTCTCCACACCGTAGACTCAAGACACATCTATCCTAAGAAAGCGATCATACACCAACCTTCTAGATCGATCACCATCCTCGTGATGATCTTATGGTCAGGAGCTGTTTATGAGTTAGTTATGTAAATTCATGCCTTAAATTTTCAACTCTTGAAAATATGAATTTACATTCCTACTAACTCAAAGGATGTATCACAGACACAATGTACACAATGTGATAGAAGAATATCTCTTTTATTCATTTATAGTCAAAATTATAAATTTGCCCTTAGATCTGTATAGGAATGTGTCAGCCGATCTGGCATCTAGGGCACACATCTAACAATCATGTGATTCAATTCTTCTATCATGAGTCCCGACAAAATGAAAGTTATTAAAAACTTGTCAAACCCCAACATCTATCTTATGCAAGATTCAATTAGCTCGAATCCAAATTATGAAACTCATGAAAACTCCTTTCCATCAATCATCTTACTGTGGCCACAGACTTAAGGACTCAGCTTCTCAAATTTTATAGAACTACTCTTTATCTATTAAGATCGATAGATCCTATCTAGATGTGTATCCTACTTCTATAATAAACCTACTATAGCCAACATACACTACAAAGATCCAAATGGCTAAGAGATTATATTTATATGCAGTCAAACTGTAGCAACCCCACTGTGAGCAGTCGAGACACCATAAATAAAAGAACCATTCAAACTACTACAGCATCGAAAAAATTAACTGATGAGTGAGTAAACATCCATGTGATCTTTCCTATAGTCACGTCCGGTACTGATGTTCTCCAACAACCACTTGCACTCTCACTTAATATCTCCATACTGTAAACTTGAGACTCATCTATCCGAAGGAAGCAATCTGTGCACCAATCTAATCGGATCAATCACCATCTCTATGTTGATCCATTGATCAGGAGCAATTTAAGAATTAATCACATGTCTCAAATTCTCAACTCCTGAGAATATATATCTTTAAGTTATTAATTTTTTGGATGATTCAAGAACATATTATACAAGAATGAAAATAAAATTATCCACTTTATTGATAAATTAATATCTTAAATATAAATTTATGTCATAAAAAATTATAATGTATCTATCACATTGGCTTTTAGGACATACATCTAACACAAATTGGAATAGAGAATCAATTTAGACAGTCTTATAAATCCTCCATAAGGGATCTGAAAGGGTTGTTCTATTGGTCAAACTTCAGACAAAGCATCATAATGCTGATGGTTTTTGCGGTAGCAAGTAAGTCAATAGGGTAACCGCAATGAGTCGAGCATTTGATATACTTTTATATAACATGTGCTAGCAGCGAAATATTTGAAAAATAAAATATCTATAAGTTTATTATGTCATATTATATATATGCTATTATGGCAACAAGTCATAATATATAATATCACAATGATAATTTTAAAGTGGCAAATATGAATGAAGTTGTTCCCTTTTCCTTTTTTAATCTAGTTGAAGTTATTGTAATCTCTTTGCACATAGTTGGAAAAAGAATGGGCTAGTGGCTGGATTTTTTTAATTACAACTCATCAAAATGGAGAATCAAAAGGCCAAGGTCACCCTCATTTGAAATTCAGGCTGAATGTGATCACCTTCTAACCCTCTTTGATAATGTTTCTCTCAACGAGGATTACAACCAGCTGGTTTGGAAGTTGGAAAGCAAAAAGACCTTCTCAACAGCCTCCTTCTACCAGTTCATCAATACAAGAGGTACAAAATATAGCTTCACCGGCTCTCTTTGGAACCTTTGCCAGAAGAAAAAGCTGAACACAAGGGACCTTCTAATGAAGAAAACCAGTAAGAATTTGAGAGGTTGCACTCTTTATGATTATGGCGTAGAATCTGTTGATCATTTCTTTTCTACCTTCCACTTCTCCACCATTTGGAAGGCCCTCAATTCACATTTGAAGAGCGATTTATGTTTATCTTGGAGAAGATTCTAATCCAATCCAACCAATTGTTCTTATGCTCTTTGCAGCTATGGCGTGCACACGTTGGAAGGAAAGAATTGCTAGTCTTCCTCATAAAGAAAGCTACAATCATCTCTACTGCATTGGCTATGCTTACTTTGTTTAATGCATGGTCCTCTCTTTATGGCCCGAAGCTACTATCTGAAGTTGGAAAGATATGGGCCAAAGTTAAGAGTGTCTGCAATCGACTGAATAATGTCCTCTTCAATGGAATTGGGAACCCATTAGTTCAATTAAAAGATAGAGAAATTCTTTATGCACTGCGTGCGGTGTAGAAAATTCAATATGGAGTGTACCATTTTATGTGATTGGTCTACGTAGCCACTGCTTTCTAACATGCATTTAATATCTGCAGTTCTGCTTTTTCGTTTAAAAATTTTGTATGATAAAAATATCGATCTTTTAGAAAAAATTATGATGTCATGTGGCATATTATGACTTTCTATATGTAAGATGTCATAATATAGTCCAAAATATTATGACATCTTGTGCATATTATGAGATCATGCATTAAATTATAACTTTCTGTATACAGGATGTCATTATATGGCCCAGAATATCATAATAATGAAGGGACATTTTTGTCTAACTACTTTCTAACGTACATTTAATGTCTACAGCTTTACTTTTTCGTTTGAAAATTTTGAATGACAAAAATGTGCCTATTCTTTGTAAAAAATTATGACATTCTATGCATATTATGACACCCTGCATTATATTCTAATATCCTGTAGACAAAAATTATGATTATCTAGATGCAGGATATCATAATATAGATATAGGATATCATAATTTTTTCAAAGAACAGAGGTATTTTCGTTATTCAAAATTTTAAACAAAAAAGTAAAACTGCAGATATTAAATATACATTGAAAAGTGATGAGTATGTGAACCAATCAGACAACATGGTGCTCTCCGCATCGAATTTCTATACCGCTTACGATGTACAAAGAATTTCCCTTAAAAGATGTCATCGCGACATAGGTACACTCAGCAGATTCTGTGCTATACACAATTGCCTGGCCCCTCCACAATTGGTATAATTTTTGATATGTTGCTGGATGCCGCCTTGAACATCGGGAATCATGTTTTTTTCTAAAGTCTGAAGATGCCTATCATCCTATAAACAGAATCCTGAAGATACTCTGTAATCTTATTGAAGTTCCCCTATTGTCCACCTTAAATAGAATATGTTATCTATTTTTGGAGAAATTGCCCTGAGAAGTCATGTAACTCTATGACTTGAGTCGGCTATGAAAAGGCTAACTGCCTAATGTATATTCCTCCTCCTTTCTTCTTCCTAATAAAATTTGGGTGGCAAATTAACTCTCTTTTACCTTACAAAAAGAAAACAAGAAGTTATCATAATCTGCACCAAAAAATCTTTCTTGTTATGCTTATTTGCAAATTGCGATAGCATGTACCAAGTAATTGGGTTTCAAGTATGCAAGAATCAAGATTTTTTTAAAAAAAATTTAAAAAGTAAAAACTAGTCAAATGGTGCTTCCCATCCTATTCTACCTGCATTCACATGTACCCTTATAACTCACATAGACTACCTCCACAAGTCCGATGCATCCCTCTTATGCTTTTAGTCCCTCAAGTCCAATGCCTCGATACGTTCATAGACTAAAATCCCTCAAAGGATCTCATTATTCCTTCTAAGGTTTTGGGGACTCCAACACCATATCCTAACTCAAAACCTAATGCTCTAATTACATTGTACCAATTCTTATACAAATGTTAACTAGCAAAAAAAATGAATTAAAAAAAAAAAAATCTTAGACATCCCTTTAAACCTTTGCAGCCAACAACCCATTCATTGGTTATATAAATTTCATCCCTTTTTCCTATTCTTATTTTTAAACAAGGGAGTCCCCCTGAATATAATCCTGGTGCTCCCCCTTTGCTCTCATTTCAACCATTTGTAGGGAGATAGGCATGCTAGAAAAGCTTGTTGGTAGGCAAAAGATAAACCAGCCCAATGGCTATGCTAAGTAGATGTACAGGCATGGTATTAGTATTGCATTTGCTGGAAAAAGAGACAATTGAAGGAAGATGATTCGAATAGCACAGGTCGATGTGCCTTAACCATTAAGAACTTTCATTACTACTACATTTCTCATCCAAAATAAGATGGATAGGGTTGGATAGGATATAGTTGGATCTTCAATTGAAGAAATCTACAATTGCCGCTCCTCCTAAGATTTCTACTTCCTCCTCTTAGGATGTGACTTGGAGTGAAGTTTCCAATACTTTCTTTTGTGCATGTAGCCGTAGAGATTGCGGGGTCATAGTAATTTTTCTGAGCCGTGTCATTCTTCTTACCTTTCTTAGGCTGATTTTTCTCCTCAATCCTCATAGCCTTCATGCTAACATCACTAATATCTTCAACTTTAAAGAGCTTCAGCTCCTTTCGAATGCTCTCATAGAAAACTCTAACGTACTTAATGAAATTGCATAATTATTGACGAACATTCTAAGGGATATTGCTTGCTTGTAAAACTTGGTGTAGTCCTAGACAAATTACATCATACTTCTATTGTAGATATTGCCACTTGATCCGCCGATCTTCCTTATAGATAATTAGGTGATACTACTTCTTGATTAAGCCCTTAAATTTGCTCTATCTTAGATTAGAAATATCTTTGTTTCTTATATATCAATTTCACTAAGAGTATGGTTAGAAAACTTGAGACAAATAAAAGCCAACTTTTGTATATTAAAATATTCATAGATAGTAAAGTTGCGCATCTTTCTTACTAGATGGAGGATCATCATTTCTAAATATAGTAGACAATTTCCTAATAGGAGTTACTGGTGCTTGTACTTACACTAAAAATAGAGAATTGGGCAATCTTCTCCTATAGTTATATAAGTCATCCCTTCATCTCATCATCTATCAAGATAGAATTAGCAATCATACTCATCTTCATCCTTCAATATACTTGAAGCATAAATAGTTTTTCTCTTGATTGCTTGTATTATTTGTACATCTGAATCATGCACTAATGCCCCTTATAGTTGTAAAGGATCGATGCTCTAATACCAACTTGATCTAAATGGATCAAGTTGGAATCCATCTAGTAGGAGCATAGCTTTGATATCAACTTGATCTGATCAAGAAAAAAAAAATTTCTTAAACCCACTTATAGCTCGAATCTCTCAAAAAAACTAGAAGAAAATAGAAGAATTGTGAAAATAGGGCTAAGTTCTCGTTTCTTTTATTGATTGATTCTCCATATAAATATAAACTGAGGTATGTAGCCCCATTTATAATAGTAAGATCTTTACTTGCATAGTATAGGTTAATTTTTTTTTAATCATTTAAAAGGATATCCATCATTGAATAATTTGAGCTAAATTTCTCTTCATAATTTAAATAAGACTACATCTCTGAAAAACATGAGTAATATAAAAAAAAATATGAAATAAATACTAACCTCCTATATGAAATTGATCTCGATTTGTACATTAACTTTATTTTCTATTTCTCTGTCTAATTCCTTATGCATTGAAAGATAAACTCCGATCATAATCTTTCTTGAAAAGAAAAGTTTCAATTTGATCAATCTATTTTGATAATCAAATGATGGAATTCTCGTTCAATTTAGCCCATTTGGAGACTAGCCCAAAGTTGTAAATCTCCAAAAATATCTAATTTCAAAAAAAAAAATCTTAATCAGATATCATGCAATCAAGTTATAGTCTTTTAAAATTTGGCATGCGATTCTACTTCTTAGTATAGTAGATCTTATTCCTAGATCCTATCCTACTCTTATTCATAGTAGCCAATATAATCTATATTGAGTCTGAGAATCTTCTTGAGAGAATTTCAAAATTTGCAAATGGTCAATTGGTTGAGGTAGCATCCTCTAAACCATACTTTGACTCTAACCTTTCTCAAAGTTCTATGGCATTTTAACGGGAAGATATGAATTACATAACATATCAAGTACAGCACCAAGGATATATCATATAAGGTATCAGATAGAGTATTAATGATTCCATGTTAGCAGTAGTAGTCAATTTCTTGGGATGAAGTTGAAGTTAAAGGTGCACTATTAATTCTCCTAAAATATGTTTCAAGTTAAGAAGGATTTGTGTTTGCATCTAATGGAGTAGAATAGTTTTGGTCACTTGGTGGAAGCTCTATGGAAGAGATTAAACTTATTACAGTTGGCCAAAACCTTATTTTGCTCTACCACCTCTTAAAGAAATATCCATTAAACTTTTCAGATTGGACTGAGTTTTGATCATCATAGATCGTTGAAGGGAAAGAATGCATAAAATAATTCTACACAACTAAATCATACAATCTTAGTTTGAATTTAATATTTGAAATTGCATTAAATTTTCTTAGTAAATATTGTATTTAATGGCTTATAATCCATGCCTAATAATCTTTTGTTTAAACTTTTAATGGCTTGTAACTAATGTGCATGTAAGTTCAAATTTAAGGGGGTTAAAAATTTTTAAACCTTTACGTTAATGGCTTGTACATATATATTTTTTCAGTTTCAAACATCTTTCAAATAGAATAGCAATAAAGACAACAAAATTCTTAATGAATACATCAATTAACAAACAATTAATGTTTAAAATACGTTTAAAATCCTCTTGTGAAAATATCAGCTTCGTTTTAGAGGTTAATTTATGAATTTTCTGTGTTTAGAAATGAAAAATAATGTTTCTATTTATCAAAATATAGCTAGTACTCTTTACCCAAATGTGTGTTTATTTGAAAGATGTCTTTTTTTACTGAAAATCTAGAATAGTGAACAAAATATCCAACTATTGCTGCAGTGCTCACTAAAATTTTGAAATAGAAAATAACAATATGATGTGGACATAACAGTTATTTATCAGTGAAATATACATTCTTATGAAAATTTATAGGTGTTTATCCATAACATTTTGTGTATATTACAAATTATAGGCACTTATTAAAAAATTGTAAACATAACAGTTTTGGAATTTGTCATGATCTATTGATTAGAAAATTGATGGATATTGATTAAAATATCAAAATTGTTTAAACCAATAACACTCTTAGATTGTTGGAGGTAGATATTAATAAAATTGAAAATTAAGAATTTCTATAAAAAAATAATGAATGAAATTTGAAAATAATTTATAAGTAAGAAATTAGAAACTTAGAAAGCTTTAAAGCTCTCACGATATATATAACTAATTCCTGGCTCAACTTGCCCCCTCTCTGGTAGAGCAGAGCATGTGGAAGGCTTGAATTGATCAACTCCTGTTATCTAAATCAATACTTTGAAAATATAACATTAGAAAATATAGGAAAAAATTGATAGTAAAAGTAGTGAAAAAAGTAGGCAAGTGAAATATGGAGAGAGAGAGAGCACAAATGGCTATCATAGGATGGGAGAGCTTTTTGATTGCGGAGTACCAAAAGCTTGAACCATAGCCTTTATATACAGGTTGATACATGTGCTTAGAGACGTTACTAGCCATTATAGGCTAATAATGCCCCATTATGACTAGCCTGTGTATAAAGCCTTTCCAACAATTAGCCCAATGGATTTTGTGGTTTAAATATCAAAAGTAACATTCAAACAATTCTGAAATAAGTCAAAATAATTAAAAGCGAAAGTTAAGCTTCCATAGATGTCTAGTCAGCATGGCCTAGTCTAATGCTTCTCATGCTCATGTCATGCATATCATTGCCAAGTCGAGCCTAGTCGATTGTATGCATATGTGTCGTGAGATGTCCATAAACCAACATATCTAAATAAAGCTTACTAGTTGGAGATGTATTAAATGGTACTTTACTTGCATTAATTTTTTTCTAATTATGAGATTAAAGTTTATTAAGCTAGTGAAGAAATAAATGCCTTAATGGTTGAACTTTTCTGACCAAAAATTCAGAAAAGTATTTAAATAATTAAATAGTATCTAACACCCTCTATTTGGTGGAGGTTAAAGGTACAAACTTTGGGAGATGCTTCCTCAATAATAAAAGACAGCTAATTCTCATGTTGTTCAATATTTAGAGACGCTTGCTATACCCCTACTGTTATTCTTAAATTGGAGAGAGAAAACAACCATATGCACTTTGAATTAGACAAACTACAACTCTTTGATCTACTTTAGCTCTATCATAGATTAAATTCTCAACAATTTGATTGTCACTAACTCAATCTGCTATGACTCAAATTCAGACTCATCTACAGTTTATTAATATACCATGCTCGGGCATAACCTTTTAAATCCTTCTTTCTTGTTCACTTATTGAATTAGACCTAACAGGTTGGATTTGTGAGCTATCACATGTCTACCTTTGAAATATGGCTCTACAACTCACTAAAGCTAGATCCTAAATTATTTTATTATCTTCCTTGCCTTGATTGTCTTGCTAAGAATACCTTCAATAATGCTTACCTACAAATTACTCTAAGATTCAACAATTTGCACCTCAAGAGAAAAATTCATGCCCAAAAAAAAAAAAAAAAGGAAATTATAGCTCTATCAAAATCAAGCTAAGTACAAGAGCTCTTTTTCACAAAAGGTAGGGGTGCAATTCTGTTGGGCTAAAGCGGGGCATGTTACTCCTAGCCTAACATGGATATATTTCTGCAAAATTCTTTGTACACCGCCTGCAGTGTATAAAATCTAACATGGAGTGTACCATCTTATCCGATTGGGTCAAATAACCATCACTTTCCAATACGTATTTAATATCCATAGTTTCATTTTTTCGTTTGAAATTTTGAATGAAAAAAATATTCCTCCCCTTCTGAAAAAATTATGACATCTTGTATCGATATTAACATCCTGCATTAAAATTATGATTTCCTACACAGGATATCATAATTTTTTCAATACCATAAAAAGAGAGATATTTTTGTCATTGAAAAATTTATAAAATTTTTAAATGATAAAAATATCCCCACCAAAATTATGACATCCAATGAAAAAATTTTGACATCCTGTGCAAGAAGTCATAAATTCAACATAGGATGTCACAATATCGATACAGGATGTCATAATTTTTTTATAATAAGAAAGCTATTTTTATCATTTAAAATTTCAAACGAAAAAAATGAAACTGTGAATATTAAATGTGTATTGAAAAATGATGGCTACATAGCCCAATCGGACAAGACGGTGTACTCCACGTTGGATTTTCTATACTGCAAACAGTGTACAACGAATTTCTCTATATTTTCACTTCTGATTTGTGGACCCAGTTTGAATCTTTTGATTGATCATGTTAGGCCACGTCGAACCCATGAAAAAATTTTATACCTAACAGCCCATTCAGCTCAGGTTAGAGTTAATAATGACTGGGACTGATCCAAAAATATGTCGATTGATCCACATACGTACTGAGTCAGGTCAGGTCTATGTTCATATTAAGCATTTACCAATTGAGTAAAAACATAACAATAATGATAAATTGAATAATCACAAAAAAAATTTAAATAAAACTAATAGATGCTAACTCAAATATGTATCTTCATTCAAATAAAACTTTTTTTTTTTTAATTTGATCCAAGAAAGTGAACATTCTTAATCAACAATTTGACAAACTACACTCCTAAAGAATAAATAGGTGATATACTTGAAAACATGATAACTAAGAATATATGGAAACAAACAATGGACACTTCTAGGCAAATAACAACAAACAATAATCCCTCCTCTCTTATCCCTTTCCTTTTAACCCTCTCCTTTACTGATCCCTAGATGCCCAGACATACCTTTTTCATCCCACTTCCACACCATGATCCCTCATGCCCTGAGAGATGTCATGGACTTCTCCACTCCCTTCTTCTCCTTCCTAAATGATAATTGATTGAATGGATATGGACAACAATGATTAGCATTGAGTTGAGGTCATTATTTTTGGATTAGTGAGGGGCTCTACATTTCAGATGTTGCAATCAATGGTGATGATAATGGGAATTTTTAGGGCCAACTCCAATTGTCCTCTTTCTTATTTGCATGTATCTTATAAACCCAACTAAACACAAGCTAACTTGATTTCAAATGAGACAAGCTTGGGTCGGGCATCTTTAGCTTGTAACAAATTAAAATTCTAAGTGGAACTCAAGACACACTCAGATTGTTTGAATTCCACTCTGCGATGCTCCTAATTCACCACTAACAATTATTCTTGCTCCTTTGATGCAATTTATTTCTTGCGCAATGTGTCAGATTGCATCGACTTCAAGTTGGATCATATCAAAATATTTATTATATGAGCTCACAAGAATCAATTTGGTCCCATTACTGTAAACCGGGGCTCGTCTCAGTGGTTCCAACCCTCTATTTAACTCTAAAGGTTCTAGTTTGATTTTTTCGTTGATGTATCATTAGAGATGTACATCCAGATAATTAAGATGTGGGTAGGTCTCCCTCCCTCTCTCTTAATAAAAGAAAATTTAATCCAATTAAGATATTGCCTGCTTGAAAGCTATGACCTGATTTAAGTTGACTCATCTTGACACCCTGCTCGACTCAACCTAGGTTGACTTCTTCCAGCTCAGCACACTTGCAGCAAACCAAATAGATTTAAACAATGGAGTGGCCAGCCCCCGCTATAAGTTTTCTTATCTACCAACCCTATTTGATCCGAATGACCATAACCCTATCCAATTCCGTGCAACGGTCCGGACGAGTCCGACTGGGGGGGGAGGCGGGAAGAAAATATGCTTTCCCCTATAAATAGCCAGCACTAGTATTGATTCGATTCAGATGCGACCGTTTGAATCCTTGCCGTTTGCTCCCGTCTCTCCCTCCCCTCCTTCTTTCTTTCCCTCTGCCAAAAGACCCTAATCTCTACATCGAGTCGAAGAAGGAGAAGGAAAGGGAAGTTCCAATCTCTCCTTCCTCCTCTAATCTTTAGCTTCTTCTCCGTCGTTCTCCAAGCGGCGACCGCCGATATGGATGAGGGGATTCCAAGATACAAGATGGGGTCTTCCCCGATGAGGCTTCGAGAGCACCAGTGGTACTCCCCGTCCTCGAGCAAATTCGCTTGCCCGGTACCCAAGATTCACTCTCTTTGACCCTTTTCTTTTGTTCGTTCTTGAATTTCTTGAACCCTAATTTCCTCTTTCTGCTTCCCAAGGGGGATCGATTCATACCCACGAGGAGCTTGATGAATCTTGATATTGCCCAAACCTTGCTGTGGGAAAGGCTGCTGGAGAAAGACGATCGCCCGGCAATCTGGACCGCTAGGGTGATCTTTCATCTCCTCCGGTCCTTTCTTGATATTTTTCCTTCTCTCTATGTATATTTTTTAAACTACTTTGCCCCATTTTTTTGGCAGGATGAGTATAGGAGGAAGCTGAGAGAGGAGCTGACGCTGGATTCGGAAGGGAAGCCCTTCAAGATGTTGCCTTTTGGGGGAATCCTAAGAAAACGCAAGAACGTGCTTCTTGCCGACGAGATGACGCAGGAGTGGTGGGACCGATCCAGACCTGTGAAGCCCTTCCGTCGCATTCCCAAGGTAAAAGAACGGGGAAAAGATTTCGTCTTTATGTTTGAGTTGTTCTTGTATATGGTTCTTTTTGTGTAGATAAAGGTTTTATATCGATTTAGGCTATGCCCAGGCAACGAACTTGTTATGCTAATCTGATGATGGAATCATGAAATTAAGTTCTTAGTGAGCTGGTGGTAATTTTAGAATTGGTGGTTTTCATTAGGTTCCTTTAAGCAATTCAAGATTTCAAGCTTTTGGGGCATCTGAACATTATGGAGAACATGAAGATTTAGAACAATGGTGTTGGAGTATCTCCTATACGAGTAGATTGTATTTATTTAGAAGTGTAGGACTAATTCATTACTGTAGTTTTCTTTCTTAATAAGCTGATGGTATTTTGATAATCTTTAGGTTTTATAGCGTTTGTCTAAGGAAAGTTTTGGAAATAAACTATAATAGTTGATGGCATTAATTCATCAATTTCTTCCTTGAAAGCTTTTTCTTGGGAATAAATGGATTTTTTTTTTTTTTTGATGTTCATTTAAGAAAGAATGACTTTTAATGATTCTCACTGCATTTTTTTCTTTTTATTTCTGATGGTGGAGCAGGCTCCAGATCGAGTATTGAATGGGCCAAACCTAATGGATGACTACAATTTGAACCTCCTGGACTGGGGGAAGAGCAACATCCTAGCTGTCGCATTGGGGCCCTCAGTATACCTGTGGAATGCTGAGAAACGTGAGGTGAAGTTGCTCCGAAGAGTGAATGATGAGGAGGATCACCCCACAAGTGTTGCATGGTCTGGAGATGGGAAAACATTGGCCGTTGGATTTGCAAGCGCCAGAATCGAGCTCTGGGATGTCGCATGCTCGCGTCAGGTATGGAACAAACTCGATTTTTTCTAACAATAAATCAGACGGTTTTCAATATCAAAATAACAAACAAGTTGATATTTTGTTGGTTCTTGGATTAGGAATTGCTGCTGGTAACCAGAACCAAAACCTAATCTTTGTTCATCATGAGAATGTTTTGACTAGAAAAACAAAACACCGTTGAGGGGACTTGTCTTTGCAGAATATATTTATGTTTAAAACTATAATGGCGGTTTTAGTTGCAAATATCTACCGTCCTGTTACCTTAAAATTACCGAAATAGATGATCTGATCTTAAGGTTTACCTCAGGTGAGAATCTTAGAAGGACACACGTCCAGAGTTGGAAGCCTTTCTTGGAATCGCAACACTCTGACGTCAGGGAGCCGTGATGCCTCTATCATCAACCATGATGGTACGTTCGCTCTTGCCCTTCATTACAATGTACCATATGTTTGCTTCATAAAACTGCATAAAGAGATTAAAAAATAAAAAATAAAAAAAATGTTATAGCAGTTTTAGAGTATAATAACCTTTTTTTTAAAATGCAACCCCTTTTGCAGTGAGATCAATTGGCGGATCAGCACCCTGTATTCGAGGGCACATCAAAGAAGTGTGCGGTCTGAGATGGTCAGGAGCTGGGGATCTGCTAGCAAGTGGTGGCAATGACAATCTTGTTTATATCTGGGAACCTTCAAACATGGGATCTTCCAAATACCTGCATAAGTTTACTGATCACTGTGCACCTGTAAGGGCTCTCGCTTGGTGCCCATTTCAGTCAAACATACTGGCATCTGGTGGTGGCACAGCTGATCGATGCATTAAGATTTGGAATGCCCGGACAGGGAAGTGTACAAAGAGCATCGACACTGGTGCGCAGGTAAAGTCCATCTCTCTCTCACTCTCTCCCTCTGCATCTTATTTAACATCATGGAATTAGCCGAACTATGATGTTGCTATTTAATAGCAGTCTGATGTCTCAAAGCATTTGATACTATGGAACAGGTCTGTGCATTGGAGTGGAACAGGCATCAGAAGGAGATTTTGAGTGCCCATGGTGACAATCAGAATCAGCTAAGTTTGTGGGCATACCCTTCGATGTCGAAGCTTGTGGATTTAAGTGGTCATGCAGGCAGAGTCCTTCACCTTACTCAGGTTTGGAAGCCACAAAAGCAGAGGATTGTCTATAATTAATTTTTTCATAACATTACCACATGGTTGTGCTAACGTTCTTGGTCGTTTCCTTCATTTCTTGAAGCAGAGCCCAGATGGATCGACGGTGGTGTCAGCTGCAGCAGATGAAAAACTTCGTTTCTGGAAGGTGTTTGAACCACCTCCATTGGCCTTCTCAAGAATGCGCGATGAGGAGGATACCAGTTTCCTGTCACTGAAAAGATTGCACATAAGATGAGAAAAATCTGTTTGAAGGCAAGGTAGTCATGCCTTGTTTGGGTTTCTAATCCATCTGAGTTCTAGTTACACCTCAGAAATTGGTGGGCCATTATATTATTTGTGTCACAAAGATTTGGTTCTTGTTAATTATATGATTTATGTAACAAAGACTTGATTCTTTTCCATGTATATATATTATCCTTGTATATTGGGACTAGGAAGGTTGTATTCTTTTATATCCTTCCCCCACGTTGTATGATTTTGTGAAATAGACATTCATTATTATTTAAATTAAAGGCAATATTCATGTACCTGCAAGAGGAAGAATTGTCTATTTGGTGTGCTCATTTCTGCATTGCTCATCATTTCTGCTAATTCTGTGTGTTAAGAAATCAATATAATGCCAAACATGACAGTGTAAAGTTCTCTCTTTTTCCCCCCTATCTAATTGAAGGCAAAGAAAGCAGAAGCAAGTTATTAAGCGCTCAACTCTAGGAAAACATAGAACATAAAAATCTAAAGGAGAGAAAAAAAGGAACCAAAGATCATCTGCCCCGTATACGAGGTATATATCTTTCTAATAAGTGAATAGCTGGTTATCAGGAAACAAACTGTACGATGGGAAAAGAAGAAATCTATGCACCATCTGAAGACAGAATAATGATGTTGAATTATCTTGGTTAAATGAAGAAACTATTTTCAGGTTAATGTCTATTCCAACTTCATCGATTAAAGATGGAACTGATTTGTTCATTGCCAAATAGGTTGCATCAAAAATTGACTCCATTGTACGCTCATGTAAAGCCTACTCTGACGTAACCAATTTCTCTGTTTTTCACTGGCCAACGAATTATATACCAACTGTAAGATAAAGTAGCATTGAAGTCTGCCAGAAGCAGAAGCTTCCTCACAGCACTAAATGGTAGATCCGTTCCACCAAACAACCATTTCTCTGCGTAATCCCTCTTCCGCCATCTAGTACATGTGTCGAGTTGGTTTCTCCAACGCTAAATAAGATGCACTCAGAGAATGGTCCATGATGGGCTTTATTAAATCCTACTCCAACTTCAGTGTGTTCTGTATTATGCAAAAACGATACTCTTTGATTCACAGAAAGTGAAGGGAGAAAGAGGTAATTTTCAAAATATGGAGAGGAGTTTTCTTATTTGGTTGGAGTTTCAAGAAGAGAGAAAATAAAAAAATTTCTTGCCATAGAAAAATACTTCCCACATTTCGGGCCTCTTCTTTTATGGGTAAATATCATGGAAAAGTTGGTCAACTTTTCCATTGACCAATTTATCTATATTTTCACATTTTTAAAGATGGATAAGTTATTTTTTCTGTATAGCATTTACTCATGAAATAGAAAAAATCTTACCCATATAGGAGGTGGCTAAATCATTTTTCCAACAACTAAAAAAGTAACATTTTTAATTCATTCCTAATATACTCTTAACCTTATAATAATAATAACAATATAATATATTATAATATAATATATCATGATAATATAACATAATATAATATAATATATAATAATATTTATACTAGATATTATAATATATTATTATAATATAATATACTATATTATTATAACATATTTTAATAATATGATTCCATAAATATATAATATATTATTATATATTAATATATTATAATATAATAATATAACAATATATTTATTATATTATTATATATAATAATAGTTATATAATATCATAATGATAATATAATAATATAATATCTTTATATATAATAATAAATATATATTATTATATTATATTATACTATATTATTATATATAATAATATTATATAATAAAATATTATATTATATAAATTTAAGATATTAATATAATATATTATAATTATATATAATAATATTTATATAATAAAAGATATTATAGAAAATATGGATAGATCTTAACATTTTATCCAAAAAAACTAGTAATATAAAAAACCGTGGGTAATAGATGTTTGAGTTATTTTTCAATGTATAAAAGAATATAGATTAATTATTTTTCTATCTAAATATTGTCTGAAAAATACTTACCTAAAAAAATACAAATTTCTGAAAAAAAAATTTACTCACAGAGGAACGGCCCTTCATAAAAAGTGAAAATCCATGAGAAAGATTGATTTTTGAAACTTCCCATCTATAGAAAATAATAATTTTTTTTTTTCTTAAAATATTTTTTTAAAATTCACAACTGAAACTTCGTAAAATACCAATGAAGGATTAAAATAAAATATTGAATAATGATATTAATATATCATTTATATTATTATATTATTATATTTAAAATATATTATATTTATGTTTATATTAATAATTTTATTATATTGAAATATTAATATTGTATTAACATAATATTGTTGGGTACAAAATACCCCAATAGCCGAAGTTCGCGCCAGGAGTGACCCTCCGGGGATTTCGCCAACTTCCGACCTTCGGCGGTATCTCTCCGAACCTCTCCGACGGCCGAGCCTCCGTAACATTCCCAAGTTTTGCCAACGGATCAACCCCTGCCAGCGTCAACCAGATTCTTCACGGCAGTCGGACTCCTACGGGAGCCAGACTTCGCCCCCAACTTCAATTGCAGGAAGACTTCGCCCGGACTCCTATGGGAGCCGGACCTCGTCCCCGACTCCGGCTGCAGAAAGGCTTCGTCCGGACTCCGCCCACGACTTCAATTGCAGGAAGACTTCGCCCGGACTCCTACGGGAGCCGGACCTCGTCCCCAACTCTGGTTGCAGGAAGACTCTGCCCGGACTCCTACGGGAGCCGGACCTCGTCCCCGACTCCGGCTGCAGGCAGACCTCGTCTGGACTCCTACGGGAGCCAGACTCCGCCCACGACTTCACCTGCAGACTTCGTCCGGACTCCTACGGGAATCGAACTCCGCCCATGACTTCACCTGCAGACTTCGTCCGGACTCCTACGGGAGCCGGGCTCCGCCCACGACTGCACTTACAGGTAAACTTCGTCCGGACTCCTACGGGAGCCGGACTTCACCCACAACTCCAATTGCAGGTAGACTTCGTCCGGACTCCTACGGGAGCCGGACTTCGCCCCCAACTCCAATTGTAGGAAGACTCAGCCCGGACTCCTACGGGAGCCGGATCTCGTCTCCGACTTCGGCCGTCGGAAGACTCCGTCTGGACTTCATCCCCGACCTCAACTATTGGAAGGCTTCGCCCGGACTCCTACGGGAGTCGGGCTCCGTCCTCGACCTCGACTGCTGGTAAACTTCGTCCGAACTCCTAAGGGAGCCGGACTTCGCCCCTGACTTTGATTGCAGGTAGACTTCGCCCGAGCTCCTACGGGAGCCAGATCTCGTCTCCGACTCCAGCTGCGGGAAGACTCCGTCCGGACTCCCACGGGAGCCGGACCTCGTCCCCGACTTCGACTGAAGGAAGACTTCGTCCGGACTCCTACGAGAGCCGAACTTCGAGCTCCTCTCAGACGGGTAACTAGCCACCTCTCTCCACCAGACACTCCAGCCGGACTTCAGCCGACAGGCCTGGACCCTCTAGCAGGCCACAGCAACGGTCACGACTCTACTCCACTTCCTACGACGGATTCCGCGTGGCTCCATCACTCCTTGGCGGGCCGCAGTAACGGCCACAACTCTACTCCACTTCCTGCGATAGATTCTGCGTGGCTCCATCACTCCCTGGCAGACCACAATAATGGCCACGATCCTGCGACAGATACCGCACGATTCCTCCATCCTCTGGCAAGTCGCGACAACGGACGCCGCTCCACTCCCCGCGACAGACTCCACGTGGCATGTCCCGATGATAGCCACGATTCCACTCCACTACTCTTCGCAACAAACTCCTCCTGACCATGGGCAGCCCACTGCCAGACGGTTACAAACATTGCTATCAGTCTGTTGCTCCCTCCGCCTATAAAAGGGAGACCCCAGATACGTTATTCTCTAAGCTCTCATTTTTATCTAGAAACTCTGCTAAAATTTCCGTTCGGGCACTCCATTCTTGTTGAGGCAGAGAACTGACTTGAGCATCGGAGGGTCTTGCCGGAGCAACCCCACCTCCGGTTTAGACTTCTTTTGCAGGTCCCGACGGCGATCGCAACTCCCTCGACTCCAGCTTCTCTGACGCAGGCGAATTTTTGCACCAACATGATTGGTGCTAGAGGATGGGCCCTGTATCTCCGCAGTACCCTTGTTCTTAAAGGAGCGCTCAACGGGACTGCCTCCGGTCATCTTTTCCGACATCTACTCCTCCTTCCCCCACTAGGTCTTTGCCCAATGCCTCCCCGCAAAGCATCCACGCGATGATCCACGCCCTCCGCGGCTAGATCTCAGGCTCCGGCCTCACCTCCAGTTTTCCAGCCTCCTCCTCTTCCTCCGGCAACGACGGTTGGCGCGAAGCAATTCGACCTGCTGGTGCAGCAGGTCAGAGGCCTCACTGAAACTGTGCAGGCCATGCAGCAGCAGCAGCAGCCGCAGGCATCAGTGCACCTGGAAAGAGCGTCACCGGAACACCAGAATCCGACGGTAGGGCGGGCCACTTGGGCCAGCCGCTCCGTCTTTCCCGGAAAGACGAATCCGAGGGTGGAGAGCCCTCAGTCGGATCACGATTCCACCCCTGAAAGATCTCTACCTCCATTCTGCCAGAGGACCCTCGAGACCCGTAGTCGAGAGGATTTCCTGGACCAGAGGCTCCAGGAGATGAACCGGCGGATCGAAGAACTCCGCCACGCTCCCCCCGCTTATGGTGAGGATATTTGTACTGACCCTCCCTTTTCTCAAATGATCATGCAGGAACCGATCCCGCCAAACTTCAAACTCTCCCAATTTGAAAGCTACGACGGGACTTCGGACCCGGTTGATCACCTGGAGGCCTTCTGGACGATGATGCTGCTTCATGGCACACCCGACGCCATTTTATGCCGAGCCTTCCCATCCACCTTGAAGGGAGTGGCGAGAAACTGGTACTCGACGCTGAAGTCGAGTACCATCTTTTCCTTCGATCAGATGAGCCACCAATTTGTGGTCCATTTTGTCAGCAGTCGGCGCCTCCGGAAGGGTTCGGAGTCCCTCATCAACATCAAGCAGAGGGAGGGGGAGTCCATTCGGGCCTACATCAACCATTTCAATGTCGCCGCGCTAGAGGTCTGGAACTTGGACCAATCGGTAGCGATGGCCGCTCTGAAGGGCGGCCTTCAGAAGAATGACCTTTTGTTCTCCCTGGAGAAGAAGTACCCCAAGAATTTTGCTGACCTATTGGCTCGGACCGAAGGGTACGCTCGAGCGGAAGAAGCCTTTAAAATGAAAGATGAGGAGACCGCGAGAGAGCGGCAGGCAGGAGACTCGAGTAAGCCCGCAGTCGAAAAAGGGTCGAAAGAAGCTCGGCCATGTTCTCGAACTCCTCCCGGGCACAAGCGTGTCAAGACTCCTCCCCGGGTACGCAGGCAGGGAAGCCCGGATCGCCGGGCTCGACGAGGTTCTCCCCCAGGAAGATTCCGCAACTATGCCCCCCTCAACGCATAGAAAACCCAGGTGCTGATGGAGGTCAGAGAGTAGCTCCCTAGGCCAGAGAGGATGCGCACGCACCCCGGAAAGCGCAATCCGAACAAGTTCTGCCTCTACCATCGTGATCACGACCACGACACGGAGGAATGCATCCAGCTCCGAGACAAGATCGAGGAGCTCATCTGACGAGGTCGGCTCGACAGATTCATTCGACGCCGGCCTGAGGGTAGAGAAGATCGGCCAAGGGCTCTGTCGCAGCCTGAGCCGCCAAGGAGGGAAGAGCAGCCCGGAGATCGGCCTCCAATCGGGATCATCAACTCCGTCGCCGGAGGACCTCAAGGGGGAGCAGACCTTCCACGACCATGGAGCTCGAAAAACTTGCGAATGTATTACCAATAACTCTATTTTAAATAAAAGTTTCATATCTATATGTCTCCTCTCTTGGCGCGAGCCTATATCGACAGGACAGTCAAAACAAACTGTGCCGGGAGCAGGAGGAGAACTTTGTCTCGACAAAGTCGAAGGCCCGGTTCCCCTTAGACCGGATGGGGGGAGAGGCCAAACAGCGCCCACATGCGCCCCCACAGCCATGTTAGGGACAGGAGGAGAACTTCGCCCTAACATGAGCAAAGTCGAAGGCCCGGTTCCTCTTAGACCGGATGGGGGGAGAGGCCAAACAGCGCCCACATGCGCCCCCACAGCCATGTTAGGGATAGGAGGAGAACCTCGCCCTAATATGAGCAAAGTCGAAGGTCCGGTTCCTCTTAAACCAAATGGGGGGAGAGGCCAAACAGCGCCCACATGCACCCCCACAGCCATGTTAGGGACAGGAGGAGAATCTTGTCCTAACATGAGCAAAGTCGAAGGTCCGATTCCTCTTAGACCGGATGGGGGGAGAGGCCAAACAGCGCCCACATGCACCTCCAGAGCCATGTTAGGGACAGGAGGTGAACCTCGCCCTAACATGAGCAAAGTCGAAGGCCCGGTTATACTCAGATCGGACAGGGGGAGAGGCCCCGTGGCGCTCATATGCGCCCCCATAGTCCTGTTAGCGACAAGAGGAGGACCTCGTCCTAACACTGAACTGAAATCGACTATTGTCAAAAATAGGGGAAGAACCCCACCCTAACGCCAGTCAAGATCTGGTCGCTTAAGACCAGATAGGAAGAAGGAGGCCTCCCCAGCGGCCCCTTCACACTCCCGCGACCCCACCAAGAGCAGAGGGAAAACCCTCACTCGGAAAAAGAAAAGAAAAAAGGGGAGGGGAGTTAAGAAGGAAAGCGACGGACTGCATCAGCGACGAATGGAAAACAAATTGCATCAAAGGTACAAAGAACCTCGTCTCAGCAAGGATCGGAGTTCTTATCAAAATCCCCAACCTTCATGAAAGCCCTCAATGCAAGCTCGAGATAGGATGACTTTCTCAGGGTGACGAGAAGCTCGGACCTCCAAGCTCGAGCTCTAAAAGAGGGCGTCAAACCCGAGCGGCCCCGGGCAAATCTGCGGCCATGGACGAAAGGGTGGGCTAATGCGATGGCAATCGGGTACCTCCGAACGGCATCGACTTCAAGCAAGGCAAAAGCCGAAAGAAGCTCGGCAAGCGACAATCCAACACATGAGTAAAAGAGGTAGCGAAGAATTTTCTTCTCATGTTATTTATTAAATATGCATTACAGTGCCATTAAAGCTGAAGAAAAAAGATGACTGAAAAAGCGGGCCGACGCAACGACCAACGACCTCGAAAAAAAAAAAAAAAGAGGGAGAGAAAAAAAAAGAGAGAGAAAAAGAAAAAAAAAGAGAGAGAATACAACAATCACAATGGTAAGTGCAAGAAGTTCGGCAGGCAGCAACTCGACGCAAAGTACGGATGAAGTAATAAAATCTCCTTCTCATTCTTGATTAACAAGGATGTACGTTACAAGGCCCTGAGGGCCGAGAGAAAAAAAATACATTACTACAAGGCCCAAAAGGAACATGTTGGAGACCACTTCAAGCTCCCAACTTCTCCTTCCGGTTCCACTCGTCTCGACAGTATTTTCCAGTGCATGTGACAAATCCTTCAGCTCTCGCCCCCCGTCTCGTTCCGCTCCATCGTCGAAATCCCAGCCCTAGGGGGAAAAGGATGGGATAGAATTTAGGAGGCAGCGACGGCAACGGCAGTGGCGACGACGACCTACATCAAGAAGAACCGGAGGTGCCCCGGAGGCCGCGACGGCACCGGAGGCATGCACCACCACCGTGTGCTCCACGACAACCACCGTCCTAGATACTTCGGCAAGGTCAGCATGCGCTACTTCCACCATCCCCGCAACAAGTTCTACTACCCCACCATCGGCGCCGACCGCTTCTGGTCCCTCGGCTCCGACGACGTCAAGAATCCCGCCACAGCTTGTGACGACAACTCTGCCCCCTTGACCGGTGTCGCCCCGTTCAGCTACTCCAAAATTCTCAGACGGAACGCCCTCACCGGTTGTCCCCGCTATTAAACCCCTGTTGTTGAAGAAATTCTCCCTCGAGCCCCCTTTGAGGCGATGGGAACCCTCAGTGACTGTTCGACAGCCGGAGAATTCGCAGGCTGCTGTTTTTCCCCTTCTACTCCTCTCGATCCGTGACATCCTCTCGAGGTTGGCCTCCGGGGCGGGAGCTCCGGCGGGAGAACCCCTCGGAGAGGCTCGGGGGGCTGAAGACGGCGGGGAGCCAGTGGGGATGGCGAAGACTAGTGTGAAGAGCGCTCAGAGTCGAAAAGGGCACCGATGGAGTGGCTGAGTGGCTAAACTCTCAGGCAGAAGAAAGGTGTCGACCCTCAGGCGAAGTGAAGCCCCTGGAGGAAGGGCAGGATCTTAAATAAGCGACGGGACCTGGCGCAGTTATGGTGGCGGACATCCCTAAACCCACCAGCACCCGCCACGTGTCCCACTTACCGTGACGTAGGGCCGGCTGCCGGCGGATCATTATGGCGGGGCGCTTAGAATTACGCCCTGGTGGGAGTTCCGAAAGGACTCTTCGGATTGCCCTAATCAGAAAAAGGCTCCAGCACGCACGCATTAAATGACGAGATTTTCGAAGGCGGTCATGTGCAAAATTCAAGGAAACGACTTCGACTGTGAAAATTTTCTGTATTTCCTTCGATCGAAACTCAAACTCGAAAGTAACGGGACTGATGTTGGGTACAAAATACCCTAATAGCCGAAGTTCGCACCAGGAGTGACCCTCCGGGGATTTCGTCAACTTCCGACCTTCGGCGGCATCTCTCCGAACCTCTTCGGCGGTCGAGCCTCCGTAACATTCCCAAGTTTTGCCAACGGATCAACCTCTGCCAGTGTCGACCAGATTCTTCATGGCAGCCAGACTCCTACGGGAGCCGGACTTCGCCCCCAACTTCAATTGCAGGAAGACTTCGCCCGGACTCCTATGGGAGCCGGACCTCGTCCCTGACTCCGGCTGCAGAAAGGCTTCGTCCGGACTCCTACGGGAGCCGGACTCCGCTCACGACTTCAATTGCAGGAAGACTTCGCCCGGACTCCTACGAGAGCCAGACCTCGTCCCCAACTCTGGTTGCAGGAAGACTCTGCCTGGACTCCTACGGGAGCCGGACCTCATCCCCGACTCTGGCTGCAGACAGACTTCGTCCGGACTCCTACGAGAGCCGGACTCCGCCCACGACTTCACCTGCAGACTTCGCCCGAGCTCCTACGGGAATCGGACTCTGCCCATGACTTCACCTGCAGACTTCGTCCGGACTCCTACGGGAGCCGGGCTCCGCCCACGACTGCACTTACAGGTAAACTTCGTCCGGACTCCTACGGGAGCCGGACTTCACCCACAACTCCAATTGCAGGTAGACTTCGTCCGGACTCCTACGGGAGCCGGACTTCGCCCCCAACTCGAATTGCAGGAAGACTCAGCCCGGACTCATATGGGAGCCGGATCTCGTCTCCGACTCCGACCGTCGGAAGACTCCGTCTGGACTTCGTCCCCGACCTCAACTGCTGGAAGGCTTCGCCCGAACTTCTACGGGAGCCGGGCTCCGTCCTCGACCTCGACTGCTGGTAAACTTCGTCCAGACTTTTAAGGGAGCCGGACTTCGCCCCTGACTTTGATTGCAGGTAAACTTCGCCCGGGCTCCTACGGGAGCCAGATCTCATCTCCGACTCCAGCTGCGGGAAGACTCCGTCCGGACTCCCACGGGAGCCGGACCTCGTCCCCGACTTCGACTGAAGGAAGACTTCGTCCGGACTCCTACGAGAGCCGAACTCCGAGCTCCTCTCAGACGGGTAACTAGCCACCTCTCTCCATCAGACACTCCAGCCGGACTTCGATCGACAGGCCTGGACCCTCTAGCAGGCCACAGCAACGGCCACGACTCTGCTCCACTTCCTGCGACGAATTTCGTGCGGCTCCATCACTCCCTGGTGGGCCGCAGTAACGGCCACGACTCTGCTCCACTTCCTGCGACGGATTCCGCGCGACTCCATCACTCCCTGGCAGACCACAATAATGGCCACGATCCTGCTCCACTTCCTGCGACGGATACCGTGCGATTCCTCCATCCTCTGGCAAGTCGCGACAACGGACGCCGTTCCACTCCCCGCGACAGACTCCACGTGGCATGTCCCGGTGATAGCCACGATTCCACTCCACTACTCTTCGCAACAAACTCCTTCTGACCATAGGCAGCCTACTGCCAGACGGTTACAAACATCGCTATCAGTCTGTTGTTCCCTCTGCCTATAAAAGGGGACCCCAAATACGTTATTCTCTAGGCTCTCATTTTTACCTAGAAACTCTGCTAAAACTTTCATTCGAACACTACATTCTTGTTGAGGCAGAGAACTGATTTGAGCGTCGGAGGGTCTTGTCGGAGCAACCCCACCTCCAGTTTAGACTTCTTTTGCAGGTTCCGGCGACGATCGTGACTCTCTCGACTCCAACTTCTCCGACGCAGATGAATTTTTGCACCAATAAATATCAATACATATGTACCACAGGGACTCCGGAACTAGAACCCTAGAGAAAGCTTGCTCTGGATTTAGATATTTCCGCTGGCATCCAACAAGACGGCCGGATATGATGCCTACTGTTGGTAACTCTACGCCGCAATTGGGGGCATATACCTCGGGAATGCCAACTTCTGGAGGCTGGCAGCTCAGTGTATTGTTGCAACTGCAGTTTCCCATGCACTCTAATATGCATTGCAAAGCCATGCGCGCTAGTCCTGGACCATGATGCAACTTTTGTAGCTTATGCGCCGTTCGGTTCTTATTAATATGGTCAACAATCTCATTAACAGGATTTCCTTCAAGAAGATGTCATTGAAATGCATAAATCAGGGGCACAGATGAGTGCCAAAAATCTAGTAATGATTATTATCATGATGGAATACTTCTCTAGATAACGTTACAATGACATGATATCATTTCTTTTATCAGGACACATTATCCTCAATTGAAACCGCGTCATGGCATAACATTGATAGGCAAGTTATAACAATGGTAATATATGGTCTCTCTTCTGTGCGTCTGGATATTTCCACACATGATATAAGAACATTGTGGTATCAATTATTGGATTAATCCATCAAATGTATTTGAGATTGCATCATGAGCAGAACATTGATATGCAAGTTATAGTAATGGAAAAATGTGACTTGTGTGCGGTGAGATCCATAAGACTCCCGTGACATTAATTTTTTTGACTCGCATACATAATTTGATTGAAATTGTTTCATGGCATTGTATTGATAGGAAAGTGATAATAATGCAACAGTGTGATTTGTGTGGGTGCGAGTGCATGAATATTGATTTGGGGATGCATTTTATACCGAGTGCAAAGTGAAAACTTAATTTCTGCTTTAAGCCTTCTGATCAGACACTGCAGACTTTGAAGGGGTGTTTGGTTAGAGAAAGTTGGAGTCTGAAATCGGAATGAGAATGAATAATTTACATTTCAATTGTTTGATTAGAAAGAATCCCATTCCAATTCTGAGGTGGAACAAGAATGGCCTAATCTACCTACAACACAATCCGTACTTTCTCCTAAAGATTCAAACTTTCATTCTGATTCTGATTCTAGTGGTCATGAACCATACGCTTTAAGAAATTTGGATATTCTGATTCCGATTCTAAACTATTCTGATTCACATTCTGATTCTGATTGTAAACTAAACACCCCATGAGATTAACAAACAGTTGAAACAACGTACTTAAAAGCTGACAAGGAAGGACTTCCAGATCTCATAGTCCTATATATATGGCAAGAACTTGCATAGTGGAAACTAATTCCACTTGTAGAGGACCTACACCGCATTCCTTGATTTGGATCAGAACTGGAATATAAGGTCAAAATGCAACACCAGGCCCACTAAGTTGCTAGGATTTGGATCAGTTCCTTGGTCAGAATCCGATCCATTGACAGTTGCATTAGAGGTATGCATAAATCTTTTCAAAGCCAATTGCTAGCACATATTATGTCTCACAAGTTCGGAAAAACTATCTACTCATCTGTAAGGACTCTAGATGTATTTCAGTCATTTTATATCGCTATTGTGCTTCCTGCTTAGAGTTACATCAGTATAGTAACCCATGGTAGAGGAGCTATAAAAGTCCATTGGATAATCTTATGGGGCATTTGAAAGATTAACATGGAAGTAATGCTATGAGAGATCAAATAAAACATATAGCTTCATCAAACAGAGAACAAACTGTCATAAATATTCTATAATTAAGATGAAAATATAAAATAACCTAGTGATCCTGCATACTGTGAACGAGCACATGATGATACAGAGACAAATCTTAATAAGAACAGCTATATTTTGAAACTGTAAACATCCCTGGCTGACCCATTTCCTTTTAGCAGTCTTGAGCACATACTAGTGGATATTAGTCTATTTGACAAGACGTGTGAATGGTGTTTCAATTTTCTCAAAGAATCTATTAACCTCCATTAGAATCTTTATGCAGTGTATGGTGAGGACAGGGCAGCATAAGATGAATTCTGGCTATCATTTGCAAGTGCTCAAGGCACGTGTAGTATTATGTGGCCAAAAACAGGTCACAGTCAGTATATGAAGTATGAGAGAGATGGAGGGGTTGACATTGGGATGGATCAATTGGTTTGGCATTTAGGTCATGGTCTGGTTGTGGGCATCAAAGGGTGAGATGGGAGCTGATGAATACTGACTAGTTGAGAGAGATCCATTGGATTGGGTGAGAAGTTATTCATGTTTGCTTGGTCAAATATTTCATACTTCATATACTTACTAGAGATCACAGTTCAGCTTTTTTCAATGAGGGGTGTTGCCACTGGGAACCAGCCCGGCTCAGGTGCCGAGTTAATAGGGTCGCTAGAGATTTTGGCCCATCCATGATCCAAATTGAAAAGGTCTGATGGGGTTGCTACACACCTCCACAGCAATGGTTCAGTGGCCACCATGCTTGATTGGTGATGATCCCTATTGGGATAGATCCTCATCACTTAACCGACCTCATCCAACTAACCTCAACTGGAAGCCTACCTCAGTAAAAGCCAACACCATTGGGAGAATACCGACGTGAAGCTATCGATGTGGAGCCGGATCATGGAAATCATCATAAGACTGGTTTCGATGCAAAGCTGGGGTCACCAGAAGACCGACCTCATCAAAAGACTGTGGTCCTTAGGAAGCCGATCTCATCGGGAGGCCGATCTTGCCTGAAAGCTGAGGTTGGTAGACGTCCGACCTCAACATCACCTAGACGTGGTGACATTGCCCAAAGACTGTATTGGCCAACAATCGTCCTGTTTCTCCAGTGGCATCGGTGAGAAACGGACGTACTTGCCTATCGCGACAGCACTGATCCGAAGATCGGATTTTTCAGCTGCCCATGGTGTCTGATACTTCGGATCAGTCATCTTTCGACCTAACTCTCCAGCCCTACTTGGCGAGCCCGGGACTGTTGGCATATGGGGTACTCACCTCGGACTACTTTCAATCTCTTTTATCTTGCTCTGGCTAGTGGCCGACTTGGATATAACATCGACCAAACTGTCGGAGGTCAAGTGAGGTTGCCATGCAGTCACATCGAGTCATATTAAGTCACATCATCCTGAGGTCATATCCTAAGCGGTCCGCTGCACATCATGATAGGACACCACAAAGTCCTTAATTATGCCACATGCACCCGATAAGGCCTACCATCACGACCATTGATGCATCGGATAAAAGACATGCCTGCTGACAGGGCCATTTAAAGATGCCCTCATGCGGCTTCGTATGATTGGATGTTAACAGATTGCTCTTTCGTCCTTCCATCTTTCATCCTGCTCTCTTTATAAATGGATGTAAGAAGGGACCCTTAGGGGGTACGCACATTCAAAAACTCAGAGTCCGAAACTCTGCCTCACTCGCTCCTTCATCTGTTGAGCTAAAGACTGACTTGAGCATTGGAGTACGTGTGACATAAGTAATGAAATAAATCTTCTTTATATATTTTATTTATATTATTATTTCGAACATGAAATAAATTATTAATTGATTTATATATGATTTATGAATCTTATGAAAAATATGTTTTGAATAGAAATTGAAGTAAAATTTTAAAGTAATATTTCTTGGACTATTACTAGAAATGCTTATTGATCTAAAATAATATATGCGTATTTTGATTTGATTATAAAATTTATATTATTCTGTAAAAAATTTTTGATATGAATCGATTTTAAAC